>NC_079456.1:13887281-14007281 GCF_903798145.1 Danio aesculapii | reverse complement strand
GCTTTATTTAATTTAGGTGGCAAATTGATTGTTTAGTCTGAGATTAGCATGATGCTAAGCTAACGATTGGATTGGATACTAATAAGAATTAAAAGTGAAAATTACACCCAAATTTAACTAGGCAGGTTAGGGTAATTAGGCAAGTTATTGTATAACGATGGTTTGTTCTGTAGACTGTTGAAAAAAATATAGCTTAAAGGGGCTAATAATTTTGACCTTAAAATGTTTAATTTTTTTATATAAAACTGTTTTTATTCTAGCTGAAATAAAACAAATAAGACTTTCTCCAGAAGAAAAAATATTATCGGACATACTGTGAAAATTTCCTTGCTCTGTTAAACATCATTTGGGAAATATTTAAAAAAGAAAAAAAAAAAACTCAAAGGGAGGCTAATAATTCTGACTTCAACTGTATGTAGGCAGCTTACTCATAAGTGTTTAATTTGAAATCCTTATATAGGTGGTAAACTCTGATTCTAGCTAAGTTTTAGATTAGCATGTTGCACTCTAACAGGAATTAAGTCTAAATACCACAACTCACCATTAATTGTTAAAAGTGAATCAAATAGGCAATATTAGGCATATTTTGTACGTTTTGAATGAACTTTAAATTACATTTCTCATGTTAGCTTGTTGCTAATCTAACAACACAACAATCCAAAAAGCAACAAGTACAGTATTTCACTCATTAATATAAAGCAAGTAGCAAGTTTTGTTGTTGTTGTTGTTGTTGTTGTTGTTGTTGTTGTTGTTTTAAATTTGACTATTTGCTATACAGGATGACAGGTGGATAGCCTACTATGATTTGGAAAGCACTGCAAACTTTCACATTAGCATGCTTCTAAGCTAACAGCACCATAATTTAATAAGCTTTTAAATTAGTATAAATACAATCAAGTAGTAATATCACATCTAAACATGGGATAAAATGGGCAGTGTTTATGATATAATAGAGGTTTTGAAAAAAAGAGGAAATAGCATCCCTACTGAAAAAACAGCTTAAACCAGCCTAGGCTGGTTGCCTGGTTTTAGCTGGTTGATCAGCCTGGTTTTACAGAGGTTTTGACCATTTCCAGCCTAGTTTCCAGCCATTTCCAGCCTGGTCTTAGCTGGTCAGGTTGGAAAATGACCAGCTAAAACCAGCTTGACCAGCCTAGACAGCCAAAACCAGCTATGTCAAGCTTATGTCAAGCTGAAAAATTTAGCTTAAACCAGCCTAGGCTGGTTGGCTGGATTTAGCTGTTTATTTTCCAGCCTGACCAGCTAAGACCAGGCTGGAAATGGCTGGAAACCAGCCTGGAAATGGCCAAAACCTCTGTAAAACCAGGCTGGTCAACCAGCTAAAACCAGCCAACCAGCCTAGGCTGGTTTAAGCTAAATTTTTCAGCAGGGATTTCGCATGTTAGCTTGTTGCTAAAAACATAATTATCCATTACGCATAAATAATGACTTATAAATATAGAGCAAATAGGCCATTTTAATTAGACAAATGTTTGCCCTTAGACAGTTCTTAAGTGACTGATTTACAAAGGCTTTATAAAGATGCCAAACTCTGTAGTAAACAAGTGCAGTTTTTATTTTAGATTTATTTCTTGTGTTGACTCATCCAGCATACTTTTAGCTTACTGGGACAAGCATACTGTACAGTCTATGACTTCTTTTTCCAATGAATTAAGCTATTTCCTTCTGTAAACAATGTGAAGCTGCCTCACTTTGTTTACAATTTCATTTATTATTACATCAAGGATATGTGCGATGCCTTAAAATGCTAAGTAGGCGGTTAGAATTACACAATTCTCCTAAGCTTCATTAGCTTTAAACACAGTGGCTGTATATCTTTCTGTAATTAGCCGTAGCTGTAGGTGTGTAATATATGAAAATTTATTACTGCTAGCATCTGCTTTTTTTGAAGGTAAACCTTTAATCTTTAGGTTTGTTTAAGGTTACACTGTTTAATCTCGCCTAAACTGCAAAAGGGAAAGCCAGATTTACATTCAGCGTGTGTGTACTGTATACGTGTACTGTCCACAAGATCATTGGTCCTGCTCCGTAAACAGATAAATATGTTCTTGACTGATAACATGGAGCATGTTAATGTTTCGTCTGATGATTAATATGGCAACCCCTTTAATATTTAATCTACAAAACATACTATTTCTATACTATTTATGTAGTATTCACTATTTTCATACTATTATTATTTACATGCTATTTACAAACATACTAGCATTTTTTTTCGAGCTACTAGTAGTACTAGAACTTTTTGTGTGTATGTTTTCATACGTATTCAGTTATGTTTACACTTTATATACAGGCCTCATTTAAAAAATGCTAGTAGGCCTATTTATTTATTAGATACACCAACTAGCATTTATTTATTAGATACTAGATCTTATTTATTGTAAACTGTTACCTACTTCAAAAGTAGTTTTGTTGTTAATAATATTAAAGAGTCCATATTATACATGAAATAGGGTCATATTTAGGTTGTAGGGGTCTCCAACAACAGTCTAATATGCATGCAAGGTCAAAAAACACTGTCATGGTCTTATAATCTGCATTTATTTTTACCTAATTATCCCAGCGACTCCCATATGAATCGTTCAGCGATTCATTTGTTCCCAACCCCCTCCTCAGCGCGAAGCTAATCTGCGCTGATTGGACCAATGACAGCCTGCTGCGATTGGTCGACAGCAACAGGCTTCAGCGCGAGACAGAGTGAAATGCCCAGCTGCTAATCAACAATATAAAAGTAGTCACAGTGCATACACGCTTCATAATGTAAGGCTTTTTTCACACACACACACACACACACACACACACACACACACACACACACACACACACACACACACACACACACACACACACACACACACACACAACCCTCCTCAGAAGAACTGGGGAGATCGACGCGAGTCTCCTAGCCGTCACACACTCTACCTGCTCTTTTTCTCTCTCTCTCTCGCACACACACCGCTCCTCAGAAGAACTAGGGAAAGCGACGCGAGTCTCCGGTCTCCTAGCCGTCACACACTCGACCTGCTCTTTTTCTCTCACACACACATCACGCTCCTCCTCAGAACTAGGGAGATCGACACCTCTCCCGTCTCCTAGCTTACGATGGCCATAGCAACGACAAACGCGAGCTCTCAAAAGCATTTAACGTTAAATCCGTAAACAAAGCGACACACGTCGCGTTTTTAACGTGGCTTACATGCGATAAAAGAATATAAAGAGCAACCGCGTGTACTGTACCAGGTTAACAAGTAACAAAACACAATAAATACATAATTTGCAAGCTAGAGTAAACGAGGCAACAATTTTATTCGCACTTACTTACACTAGTGAATAAACCTCAACCACTGACTCTTCACAGTTTCATCTTTGGGTAGAGACTGTCAATATTATCCATCTGAGCACAGCGTGACTTCATTCGACCAGCGGCGTCTGTGTGTGTGTGTCTAGTGTTTTTTCTGTGTTAGTGGGCGGGGCCGCAGGTTTCAAATCTCCCTGGTTTGCGCGCGTAACTACTGGCGAGGCTTGTGTTTCGTAGCCGCGTCATCGCGAAACACCTAATGACTCGTTATCAAGACGACTTGTTTGAAGCACTATGAGTCGACTCTTTTATAGATGAATCAATCATTTTAAACACTGTACACTTACAGATTTAAGCCTTAGCTGGATATTTCACTTCACTTAGAGCTGTGTTACACACTACATGGAAGGGCATTTTCAAAAACCCATAATATGGGCTCTTTAAGAAAAAATATTGACTTCATTAAAATGTTTAAGGTAGTGACTACTAATAGTTAGTCATACAAATATTTATTTATTACACACCCTTACTTGTTAACAGCATGTTACTTTCAAGCTCTACATATTGCTTGTTATTTAAATGTGATTCCTTGCAGTTTTACTGTCTCAATGTAATGTACATAATCATGTATTTGAGTTACTTACAACAAACTACAGAAGTGGAACTTACAGGCAAAATATATACAGTTTTTTTTTTTTATTATTAAAAATACCAAAAACACTACAACAGTTTTATATATTTTGCTGACTTAAGTCCTTATCCCAGATTATTGTGTGTCATGCAATTAAGCATTAAGACCCATTCCTTTACTGTATATTGGATGAGTCTAATGGATAATGAATGAGTGCTAACATCATCTTATAAATATGTATGTGTGAGATATATAAATAAATAAACACACACACACACACACACACACACACATACATATATATATATATATATATATATATATATATATATATATATATATATATATATATATATATATATATATATATATATATATATATATATATATATATAACCCAGGGGTGTCCAAACTTGGTCCTAAAAGGCCGAAGTCCTGCTGAGTTTAGCTCCAACTTGCCTCACACCTGCAAGGGTGTTTCTAGAAAGCCTAGTAAGAGCTTGATTAGCTAGCCCAAGTGTGTCTGATTGGGGTTGGAACTAAACTTTCCCGGGACAAAGTTTGGGTACCCCTGATATATATCAGTAAATTAACAATATTCCATATTTTGTGATTGGTGTTTTTAAATTATTATTATTTATGCTATTTAATTTATTTGTTGGTCCTTGATCTTTCTTCCAGCAACTTTTAATGCTGAAAAGTTTGAAAAAAGTCCCTTTTGTTGACGTTTTAATAGTTTGTAATTAAATATTTTCTGTAATCTCATTGTAAATTTCCATACAAAAACCTGGTAATAAACTGGCAGTACTATTTCAATTATTTTACGGACTTAATTGGTTATATATTATTTATTATACAATATATTGTTTCAAACTAGCAACATTTTAAGTAATAGTCACTTCGATAAAATGCACAGTTTATTGTTCATCATCAAAAGTCGACAGAGCAGTTATCAACGTTCCATAATAAACAGAAAACATCTGTAAATCACAAAACACTTTTTAACAGATCTTTGTTTACAGTGTAGAAAAAAATATCTCAATATTAGATACTGGTACACTTTATAGATTAAATGTTGCCATATTGTGCAAAAGTGCAGCGGCACCAATCAGAAGTCAGATCTCTCTGGGAGATTCTGCAGCTTCACAGTATGACGTCAGAAAACTGTGCACACCTTCTAATGGCAGCCAAAGTGTCAACTCACAGAGAGTCTCATAAGAAGCAAGAGCAAAGTAAAACATGATTAGTCATCTTGGTGTGAATATTTAATCGAACAATCAGATGTTCACTTGTTTCGTGTTTGTTACAGAAGCTTTCACAGTCAGACTGCCTACATAGAAGACATGGTATCAACCAGCCCACCAGTCTTACATAGTTCAGCTAGCCAGATGTACACAAATGGTATGCTATCTGTCTGCCTGTCTGTCTGTCTGTCTGTCTATCTGTCTGTCTGTCTGTCTGTCTGTGTATCTTTCTTTCTTTCTTTCTTGCTTTCTTGCTTTCTTTCTATAATGATATATATTTCATGTGTATTTCTATAGCTCCAGAGATATCTGAGCCGGCCACAGTACCAATGTTTCACAATGACACCTGTGAGTATTTCTCTTTGAATTCATAAAATACTCTTCTTTTATTATTATTATTATTATTATTATTATTATTATTATTATTATTATTATTATTATTATTATTATTATTATTATTATTATTACAATATAATACATACATATAAGATTATAGCTTAGATACAGAAATAATTTTATATCATTTATTTTAATTTATTATTTTTATTTTTGGTCCTACATATGTGTTAACAAATATAGTTAAACGCAAAATTATTAGCCCTCCTCTTGAAATTGTCTTAATATATTTTCTCTCCGTTGAACGTCACTTAAATATTTGTTCCCAACACATGAATGTTTTAACAACTGATTTCTAATAATTAATTAATTTTGTCTTTGCCATAATGACAGTACTTAAAATAATATTTTTTTCAAGATACTAGTATTCAGCTTAATGTGCGATTTAAAGGCTTAACTTGGTTATTATGCTTTTGATGGGTGAACATTAGCCAGTGGGGAGTGTCTTTTGTCTCTCCATGGCCATTGTCCCTCCACGCATACAGCTGAGATGACCCAAAAACTGACTTTACAAAAATGTTTTGAATGAGAGAACAAAATAATTTTCACATAATTGTGAAGTAAATATTCTAGCCTAAAAGACTGGTTACTCAAAAGTCTTATTAAGGCCCATTCAGTGTGGTTCAGTGTGGAAAAACTTCACCAATTGGTGAAAGTGAAGAAAAAAAAACTTGAGAGAACCAGGCTCAGATGGGTACGACCATTTGTACGACCATTGTAAATGCAAGCATTTATATCAATATTTCTCACATGTTATTGTAGCACAGCTTGTTCTGAATGCAAAAAAATACATGTTGGCCAATACTATGTAATAAGTAGCTGAAATAAGTACAAATGTCAGGGGATGTCAAAACATCTTAGGGGCCCCAAAATCACCTCAGACTCTAGAAGGTTTACAAGGCACGTCATTGAACAGCAGGGGTTTGTTCTGTAGCCAATTGAGAAAGAAATGGTGGCTAATAATGTTGACCTTAAAAATAATTTAAAAACTTCAAAACAACTATTCTAAAACCTAAACTATTATTAAATAGTGATGAATAAATAAATACATTTTAAAAATAAATAAATAGTAAGGCACCACGGTGGCTCAGTGGTTAGCACTGATGCTTCACAGCAAGAAGGTCACTAGTTCGAGTCCCGGCCAGGTCAGTAGACATTTCTGTGTGGAGTTTGCATGTTCTCCTTGTGTTCGCGTGGATTTTCTCCGGGTGCTCCGGTTTCCCCCACAGTCCAAAGACATGTGCTATAGGTACATTGAATAAACTAAATTGGTCGTAGTGGGTTGCAGCTGGAAGGGCATCTGCTGTGTAAAACATATGCTGGATAAGGTTCATTCCGCGGTGGCGACCCCTGATGAAGGGACTAAGCCGAAAGAAAATGAATGAAAAAATACTATAAGAAATACTGAACATCCTTGCACTGTTAAAAATTAATTGAAAAATATTTACACAATAATTTTTACACAAAAATTTATTAAAAAATATTTACACAATATTTTTGCCTTCAGCTGTATGTATATGTGTATATATATATATATATATATATATATATATATATATATATATATATATATATATATATATATATAGAGAGAGAGAGAGAGAGTATAGCAGTCAGTCAGCAGAAGCATCTAAAAACAGGTGTTTAGTGATTCTGGTCTGGTTCTGCTTTGTTCAGGTTTGCCCTTTGATTTAGCGGCTTTGAAAAGTGCGCGATTGCTGTACAAACACAAGGCCTTTTCATGATATCCAGCCTTGAGACAATGTAATGGCGAGACTGGTGAACTGTAGCCTTTTCAGACGTGTGTTTGTTTGTTTGTGTCCCTGCACCTAAAGATCTACTTTTGTGCTAAAGAAAAAGAAAGAAAGAAAGAAAGAAAGAAAGAAAGAAAGAATACTGGCTGTTGAAACATGGACAAGGGGAACCCCGGTTGTGTACAGTAAATCTGGCTAGCTGGTCTATGTGAGACTTGTTGACTGGCTGATTCCATGTCTTCATGTAGGCAGTCGGACCGTGAAAGCTTCTGTAACAGACATGAAACAAGTGGACACCGACATTTCACCCCAAAATGAACATTTACTCACTATTTACTTTCACCGAGTACTTCCAAACCTTTCTGAGTTTCCTTTCTCTGTTGAACACAAAAGATGTTTTGAAGAATGTTGAAAACCGGTAACCATTGACTTCCATAGTAAAAAAAAAAAAAAACTATGGAAGTCAATGATTGCCATTTTTCAACATTCTTCAAAACATCTTTTGTGTCTTATTTTTTTTTCATTGTGGGGGGAAAATATGAACATCACATAAAAGCTAAACCGGGAACCGTTGACTTCCATAGTAAAAAAAAAAAAAAAAAAAAAAAATATATATATATATATATATATATATATATATATATATATATATATATATATATATATATATATATATACACTATTGAAGTCAATGATTGCTGCTTTCCAACATTCCTCAAAACATCATATTTTGTGTTCAACAGAAGAAAGAAACTCAAACATGTTTTGAGCAAGTGAAGGATGAGTAAATGAAGACAGAACTGTCAGTTGTTTTTCATGTTAAAAGTTTATTTTAAGTTCTTATTTTTTTATTTCAGTTTAAAACTTTTACAGTAAATTTAGCTTTGTTGGGGGATATATATATATACATCAAATTAATTCATGTAAAAATCCATTGATTTCTATATTCAAATATCATATAGTCATCATAGTCAAACAAATATGGAAGTCAATGATTACCAGTTTCTAACATTCTTCAAAACATCTTCTGTGTTGAACAGAAGAAAGAAACTCAAACATGTTTTGAGCAAGTGAAGTATGAGTAAATGATGAAGGAATCGTCAGTTTTGTGTGAACGATCCCTTTAAAGAGCATTTTGTTCATGTTAAAGTTTTATTTGAAGTTCTTATTTTTTTATTTTAGTTTCAAACATATTTCAAATATGTAGTTTTACAGTGAACTTAGCATTGTTATTTCAGTATTATTGTGTGTCCATTTTAGGTTTTTATTGACCATTTTTAGTTATTCTGTATTTTATAATCCACTTTAAAGGCATATTTCACCCAAAAATGAAGATTTACTCACTATTTACTTTCACCAAGTGCTTCTAAACCTCTGAGTTTCTCTCTTCTGTTCAACGCAAAAGAAGATGTTTTGAACTATGTTGAAAACCGGTAACCATTGACTTCTACAGTAAAAAACAAATACTATTGAAGTCAATGATTACTGCTTTCCAACATTCTTCAAAACATTGTATTTTGTGTTCAACAGAAGAAAGAAACTCAAACATGTTTTGAGCAAGTGAAGGATGAGTAAATGATGACAGAATTTTCAGTTTTGTGTGAACTACGTCTTAAAGGGCATTTTTTCATGTTAAAGTTTTATTTGAAGTTCTTATTTTTACATTTCAGTTTAAGACTTGTTAAAAATATTTAGTTTTACAGTGAACTTAGCATTGTGGGGAGAAAATATATGAACAACCTAATAAATCATGCAAAAACCGGTAATGATTGACTTCATAGACAAAAAAAAAAAAAAAATACCATGGAAGTCAATGGTTACCGGTATCTAACATTTTTCAAAGTATCTTCTTTTGTGTTCAACTAAAGAAAGAAACTCAAACATTTTTTGAGCAAGTGAAGGATGAGTAAATGATGACAGAAGTGTAAGTTTTGTGTAAAAGATCCCTTGAAAGGGCATTTTTTCATGTTAAAGTTTTATTTGAAGTTCTTATTTTTACATTTCAGTATTAAACAAATTTTAAAAGTATAGTTTTACAGTGAATTTAGCATTATGAGGGGGTACATATATGAACAACACATTAATTAATGCAAAAAACAAACCTTATAATTACTACAAACTGAACACTGTTGCATATTACCTTAAATAATCTGTTCAAACATTCTACTCATAATATAGTACAATTCCTTCCCTCTTCTCTCTCATTAAGCATCTCCCTCTCACTGTAAAAAGCAAAGCCGCTGATTCAGTGAACAGCGCACATTCAGAAGACGTGAGCGCGCGCTGCTCTGACTGTCAGTAAAGTGCACCGCCTGTATATTTTGCTGTTGTCTAAAAGATCTCCATGTTTGAGCAATAAA
The DNA here is from genome assembly GCF_903798145.1 of Danio aesculapii. NCBI lineage: Eukaryota > Metazoa > Chordata > Actinopteri > Cypriniformes > Danionidae > Danio > Danio aesculapii. The sequence goes on along the minus strand of NC_079456.1, from coordinate 13,997,577 downwards.
AGGCTTTTCTTCCAGTTGCGTTGCTCCCTTTAGCCGTACAGAGTGCTTTTCGCTAAACAAATTGCACATCACTCTGCTCTACGGCGAGCGATGGCTTGAAAGCTTGAGATTATTGGGCTGCCATTCGGCTAAAAAACTCAGTGAGAGACGAAGAGCGTTGTATAACAGTTATTGTGCGCTAGCAAAATAAAAAAGGGGGAAAAAAAGAGCCGTAACAATGTGCGCTAAAAACCCCATTTGACCTGTAATTGTTTCTTTGGAGGAGCTTCTGTGTGGCTTTTATGAGATAAAACTCGAGTCACGTGATGATATTCAAGTGTAGTCCAGAGAATTGTTTTGTTTTTATTTATTTATATTGAACATGTTGTCGTCCCTCAAAAACAGCTGAAATATTGCCTCCATAAAGGAATAAAAATGTCAAATTAAATATGAACTCATTGAAACGTTTAGGGATTTGTCTACTTAAAGGTCCCATGACATTTAAAATAACGTTTTCTTAGATGTTTGTATCAGTATGTTAGCCTTATGGATATCTAAGTTAGTGTAAATCAAAACAGTGGCAAAAATTGCATTTTAGCATTAGCATAGTCACTTCCTTCAAAATGGATCAACGATATTTTTGACATCATACTTCTCATTCAATCTTCTGACCAATCAAATGCTCTCTAGTGTCTGACATGCCCCGCCCACTTCAAGACGCGTCTTATTTGCTTTTCATTTGACGAACATGAACTCAACTACTCTCTTTGGCAAGAACGAAATGCTATCGGCTGTTTTTAAAAAGGGGAGGAGCTATTATTTGTCCCGTCCTTGAGATTGTCAAACATCGAATACAAAAAAAAATTACTTTTCAAAGCACTTTACAGGATCTTTAAGTTCAGTCAAAGTTGTGAAATGAATCATTATGTATGTTTTTGAATGTGTCAGACTGTTCTTTTTATAAATGAATCGTTCAGTTTGGCAATAGCCAACTATGTAAGGAGTTTCTGGTTCATTGTTCAGAGATGGTGATTCAGTGAGTTGTCAACTCGAGTCAGTTGGACCAGTTTAGTCATGTTTGTGAATGAATCGGTCAGTTTTTTTCATGAATAAATAATTCAATTGGTTTTCATAAGTAACTTTCACTTGGTTCGGGTCAATAAGTCACATTGTGAGAGAAACATTTTGCTTTGAATCATTTTGTTTGAAATGAATCGTTTATACTGGGTCTATCATTCCATCAAGTTTTGTGAGTCATTGTTTCATTTATTCTTTGAATGAATCTTTTACACTTTTTTCTGTGAATCATTCATAATGACTTTGAGAATTTCTTTTTATAATATTCTTTTAGTCGCCTCAAAGCAAGAAGGTCGCTGGATTGAATCTTGGGTGGGCTGGTTGGCATTTCTGTGTGAAGTTTGCATGTTCTCCCCGTGTTCATGTTGGTTTCTTCCGGGTGCTCCAGTTTCCCCCACAGTCCAAAGACATGTGGTATAAGTGAATTGGATGAACTAAATTGGCCGTAGTTTATGAATGTGTGTGTGAATATGAGAGTGTTTCGGTGTTTCCCAGTATTGGGTTGCAGCTGGAAAGGCATCTACTGCGTAAAACATATGCTGGAATAGTTGGCAGGTCATTCCGCTGTGGCGACCGCTGATAAATAAGGAACTAAGCTAAAGGAAAATGAATGAATGAATGAATTAATGAATATTCTTTTATTGAGACAAGCAGTTTAATCCAATTTGTGTGTGAAATCAACAATTAGTCCGTTAATTTGGTGAATGAATCATTCAGACCAGTTCTGTTAGTTCTAAGGGATAGTGCGATGTTGTAGTCAAATTTGTGATTAAATCATTTATTTTGTTGAGAGGATGAATCATTAAAACTGGTCATGTGAACCACTTAGACTAGTTTTATCAATTTTCTATTTTTTCATCAAATCATTCAGTTAAATTTGTAAGCAAATCAATCGGATTTAGGGGTTAATAAATAATTCAGACTTTGTTGGTGAATTGTTTTGTCATGTTTGTGATTATTTGTCTGTTCTGTAAAAAAAGTTGGGTTTCACACAATTGATTACTGTTGGAACAACATGAAGGAATTAAGATAGCGAAGTTTTACAAATTTAAGTGGATTGATCATAAAACAATTAAGTTGTTTCAAAAATTTCAGCTTATTTTAAATACGTAGTTTGAAGAAACAGCAACCAAATTATTTTTAAGGGTGGAGATAAATAAATATATCTATTTATTTATACAACAGTGCTGTCTGGTTCTCAAATCTGATTGGCTGACAGAAGTGCAATATTCTGCAATATCACAACTCCTACAGCCTCCTCACCCTTCTGTATTTTTCCGCCCACAAAGAGTTACAGCAGATCAATAAATTCATTACAGGTTGACCTATAATGCAGCTGTTGGACAACATAATGTACTTTTGAGGGTTTTTCAGAAAAGAATGTTGTTGTTTAGATTGCAACTATGCAGTTTATTTATAATGTGTTGGTGACGTGCAGAGAGTGGCATGCTGAAATTTACGAAAAGTGTGTGGGGGGGTGCTCGAACTGGGGTGAGAGGTTTGGTAGGGGGACGATCGGACATTACACCAATGTCTGTGATCCAGGGGTGTTAAAGACTGTACCAAAAATCTGAGGACCAGTGGGTGGGGATAAATTCTGGGAATTTTCCGGGAGACAGAACAAAATAGGAGATGGGTCTGAAATACGTGAGACTCCCGGGAAAAACGGGAGTGTTTGCAGGTATGTTTATAAGGACAGTGCCTATTTTAAATGTTTATCATTTCGGAGCTACAACGCCATCCACAAGATTACCACAGAGACGGCATACTAAGCCCTTAGAGAAGAAAAAACTATTATTTAAAACATAATTATTATTACATTTTTTTTTTTCCGAAAGAAGGCTCAACTGTACCAAATACCAAGTGAATCATTTGAATTGCTTTGAATTGATCTACATCAGGGGTGTCCAAACTTGGTCCTGGTTGTCTGTTCTCCTGCAGATTTAAGCTCCAACTTTCCTCAACACACCTGCAAGAATGTTTCTAGAAAGCCTAGTAAGAGCTTGATTAGCTAGCCCAGGTGTGTCTGATTGGGGTTGGGACTAAACTTTGCAGGACACCAGCCCTCCAAGACCGAGTTTAAGCTCCCCTGATCTACCAGCCTGATCTCACGAGAAAAACGTAGGTATTTTACGTTTTGTCAGTTGAGTGGCTAATTTGAGTTCAGTCGTACGAAATTGTACGGTTTAAAAAAGGAGGCGTGGCACCTTACCCCACCCCTAAACCCAACCGTCATTGGGGATGAGCAAATCGTACGAAAATGTACTAATTCATACGAATAAGCCACTAAATCAAAAAGTTACGAATTGCCGTGAGATTGTGTTGGATCTACACGATATGTTCATGAACCAAAATAAACAGTTTGTAGGCCTGAAGGACTTGCCACTCGATCACAAAACGCTCAGTGTGATTCGTTCACGATCGAATTGTTCACAAACTGGGACTGAACAATTAATTTGCAAGCCGTTACAGTAAATCAAATCTTTTGTAGCAACAGAAAAGCATTTCCTTCTCCAACTACCTCACAACAATTATCCCTTGAGTGGCTCTCAGAATCTTTCTTTGGTCTTTTCAACCTTGAGACGTCCCGTAACAAAACTCCTGGTTCTTCTGAATTCATAAGGAACAGCGCTTCATCTCCGGGCTCTGCTTTAAAACGTCTTTGAGATTTATTGTTATTGTGCTGCTTCAGATCTGGAGGGCGTCCCTGTCTTTTCCCCGCGTGCCAAATCGATTGCAGGTAAACTAATCTACTTTTGAAGTCACCTGAATAAAGCAACCCTCCAGACGAAAGCTTTTACCGCACATGCCAAGTGGACGGGGAATTGTGGGCTTGCAGTCAATGGGGCCTGTCATGGTTTCCATGGCTGCCGTCTCCAGGGAAACGAGAGATGAGCGAAGCATCTGTGCTCATATGCAGGCTCAGATGACATGTGAGTGGATATCGGTTCTGTGAAGACCCTAAAATCGTTAACGCAATGTCAATGTGGTGTTTTTATGGTTTTATAAATAATCTGTGGTAATAGACGTCTGTTCAGGGGTTCAAGTGTTTCCTATTCGGTGTTCAGTGATTCAGTGAGTTGTCAACTCGAGGCATGTTGGACCAGTTCATTCAGGTTTGTGAATGAATCAGTCAGTTTATTTCATGAATAAATCATTCAATTGGTTTTCATAAGTAATTTGGTCTGGGTGAACAAGTAACATTTGTGAGAGAATCATTTTGATTTGAATCATTTAGTTTGTAATGAATCGTTCATACTAGGTCCATCTGATTCTGTGAGTCATTCTTTCATTTAGTCTTTAAACAAATCTTTTAACCTTTTTTTCTGTGAATCATTCAGAATCATTTCGAGAAGTTCATTTTATAATATTTTTTTTGAATCACTGAATCAGTAAGAAAATTTCAGTGAACTCTTCCTCAGTAAAGTTAAGTTGCTCAGTTGATAATGAGAGTGAATCGGTTATTAATCCAGTTTGTAAGTGAATTAGTTGGTTTTGGTGAATGAATCATTCAGGTCAGTTCTTTCAGTAATGATTTTGTTACCAGATCTGTGAATCTATCATTCTGTTCATGACCATCATCAAGCCAAATTTGCTTATAAATATGCGTTTTTTTTTTTGATAATTGATAATCAATCTAAATGATTCAGTGAGTTGTTAACTCAAGAGCCACGTTGGACCAGTTCAGTCAGGTTTGTGAATAAATCAGTGAGTTTATTTCATGAATAAATCATTCAATTGGTTTTCGTAAGTAATTTGGATTTGGTCTGGGTGAACAAGTCACATTTGTCAGAGAACCATTTTGATCTGAATAATTTAGTTTGTAATGAATCGTTCATACTAGGTCCATCTGATTCTGTGAGTCATATTTTCATTTAGTCTTTAAACAAATCTTTTAACCTTTTTTTTCTGTGAATCATTCAGAATCGTTTCAAGATGTTCATTTTATAATTTTCTTTTAATTGTGGCAAGGAGTTCAATTCAAATTGTGTGCCTGAAACAAATGATTCGTTTGTTAACTCAATTAATGAATCATTCAGACCAGTTCTGTTGGATTTCAAAAGTAGTTTTTATTAAGAGAATCACTGAATCAGTTAGACATTTTCAATGAATTGTTCCTCAGTAATCTTGCTCAATTGATAATGGGAGTGAATTGGTTATTAATCCAATTAGTAATCAGTTGAATCAGTTAGTTTGTTGGGTGAATGAAGTATTCAGATCAGTTCTTTCAGTAATGATTCTGTGACCAGATCTGGTCATTCGTTCTGTTATTCTGTTCATTACCATCATTAAGCCAAATTTGCTTGTAAATATGTATTTTTTTCTTGGTAAGTGTTTATTAAGCTAAATGATTCAGTGACCAGTTCAGTCAGGTTTGTGACTGAATCATTCAGGCTGGTTTGGGAATGAATCAATTCATTTTACACAAAAATCATTCACACGGTTTTCATAAGTAGTTTTTATTAGGTGAATAACTGAATCGGTAAGAAAAAATAGGTGAATTGTTCCCCAGCAATGTAAGGTTGCTCAGTCATCCATATTGAGAGTTAATCAGTTATTTTGTTTGGTGAATATGTTGTTGACATGAATTGTGTGAATTATTCTGTTTGATTCTGTGAATTAATACTTCCACGAACAAATCATTTAGTCCAGTTTGTAAGTGAATCAGTTACTTTGTTGGGTGATTGAATCATTCAGATCATTGATTTTCATTCAAACACATTTGATTTTTATCAGTATGAGATGTTTACCAGTAACCACCGGCTTTCTTGAAAACATTAGTTGGTTTTTGATAGCATAGCTCAAGATTAAAGTTTGTTAGATCGTGTTTGGTCAAGCTTGATTTAGGTCGATCAGTGTTACCATGTTCTAAAACCCAAAACTAGTCTGACTTGAAGCCACAAGGTTGAGAAATTTCTCTAACATTGGACTAATGTCCCTAAAATCGCCAGTTTTCCACTGAGAAAGACAGCCGCCAAAAAGAAAAAAAAAAAAAACGATCCAGAGGGACTTTAACATTTCCACCATCGACATGATCTTGCAAAGACGAACCCTGAGGAAGGGTTGAGGCAAAGCGTTTCACACGTTCGCTAAAAAGCGGACCAGAGGCATTAGATGACATGAGCATTCACTTTAGCGCCATCCTAACCAAAGGTGTGGGTTGTGATTTTTCTCTACTGTCGGCACTTTCTTCTCACTTTAACACACACACATTTCATCCGCAGTGAAAGAGAGATGGGATATATGCAGGTGGTGGATATCGAGTCACAATATCTTTTGTTGTCGTACGAGCAGAAAGCAATCGACACTGAGGGATCTGGACAAAAACCACAAATAATAATAGGACGAGAGCTTGGAAATAACCTGAAGTGTACAGTGCTGTACAGTGGAGAATAGTAGAGGAACGGACAAAATTGTTTGTTTGTGTGTGTGTGTGTGTGTGTGTGTGTGTGTGTGTGTGTGTGTGTGTGTGTGTGTCTGTCTCTTACACACACACACACACACAGGCTGTTTGCGTCTGATTAAGTGGGAGTGTTGGTTTATCTTGTCTCTCAGAGAGTGGTGGACGGTGAGCTGGAGGACTCGCTCAATATGTTTTGCAGGCCCGATACCCAACATTTAATGCTAAAAAATACTAAATTAAAATACTAAATACAATGTTTTTTCTTCTGTTTAACATAAAAGAAGATTAGTTACTATTATTAGTTATTATTACTATTAGTTACTAGTTAATTAGTTGAAGTTTTTAGTAACTAATAAAGTTATGGTAATTAATAACCTTAACTTTTCCTGTAATGCAATAATGTGCACCTTTTGTAAAGCTTTGAAACTATAATTATTGTGAAAAGTGCTAAACAATAGAGCTATAATCAGGCCTTAAAAGTTAGGCCTGACAGAATTTCGCCTGAACCCGACAAGTACATTTTGATTGACAGCTTTTTAAAAGCCCAAACCCATTTACAGCCAGAAATTATTCAAATGTGCACATGAACACAGCTCTTTTGCCTTTTTTTAAAGAATGAGTCGCTTATAGTAAGTGTTTTAATATAATTAATTCATAAAAACGTTGGCTATAGGCCACTTGGAAGTTGGAACAAAGAAATAAAAACAGTTCTCTGTAACATCGTGACATCTCAGCACTTTTAATAGGCCAAAGCATTTACTTATCCTTTAAATTGTCCAACACACCAATAAAAATAAGTCTTTTTTTCAAGAATGAGTTGCTTATCAGTCTTTTAACATAATTTATTCATAAAAACGTAGGCTATAGGCCACTTGGAAGTTGGAACAAAGAAATAAAATTAGTCCTCTGTAACATCGTAACATCTTAGCACTCTAAATAGGCCTAGGTACATACACTTAGCCTTTAAATTGGCCAACACTAATAAAAATCAGTCTTTTTTTTTTTTTCAACAATGAGTCGCTTATAACTGTTTTACCATAATTTATTCATAACAAACGTAGGCTATAGGCCACATGGAAGTTGGAACAAAGAAATGAAATAAGTCCTCTGTAACATCGTAACATCTCAGCACTCTAAAGAGACCTAGGCAAACACTTAGCCTTTAAATTGGCCAACACATCAATAAAAACAAATCTTTCCTAACAAATTAAATTAAGATTAATTCTAAATACGAGTATAGACGAGTATTTGACAATAACGAAATTAAGATAAAGGCTCTGCAGGATTTGCTTCGCCACTTCTCTTCACAATCCGGCCTCAAGGCGACAGTGAAGCTAAATAATATGAGTAATGCCAACATTAGCCTATATACCGTCTACCTTATGCCTTTATGATTTAATTAATTAATATTTAGTTATGATTCGAAAATCTTTTACTCACCAAGATTAGGCTACATGTTCATGTGGATGAACATTATTGAATCCTGTAAATGCTTTAGCGGTTTAACATGCGCACACAAATTCTCATGCGAATACAGATGTCACAGTCAGTAAGTTGAGTTCCCACCTGACAAACTAGAGGGCACTCTACACATCAAATCTGCCACCAAAAGAACTACAAATCCTGTCATGCACCACACATTCACACCTGTTCCTGGTTCACTTTGATTATACACACGCACACTGCCGGAGGATCGTTATGAACTGATTACATGGACTTTAAATGCAGCCCACACACACACACACACACACACACACACCAGTTGCTTGTCTTGTTATACTGTAACTGAACATTACATTGTGTTTCCTTTGTCTAGTCAAGCCGTGTTTGACCTTTTGCTTTGTTTTACTATTTCCGTTGTTTCGCCGCCTGTCCTGACCATTCGTTAAATAAAGTTGCGTTTGAAACTTTTACCTATGTGTACACATTCCTCATTACAACAGAAATGTATATATGTTTGTTTGTTTGTTTATTTTAACATCCTGATTGTATGGCTCCTTGTTGTTTTTATATTTTAGCCCTAATAATATGTACTGTACGACCATGAAATTAAAATAAACAAACAAGGAGCCGGGATTGTCACTTTTTGGAATCCCCTGACACATTTTCATTGTGGTCTGCGCTACTAATAAACAGGTATTTTAAGTAAACACATCTCTTAAATGAACGAATTGGTGACTGAATGAGTCATATGATCAACAGTCGATTCAATGACTCAACAAAGAAACAAAAGAGGACACTTAATGAATCATGATAGACAGTGAACTCAAAAGATTCACGAAAAGATTCAAATTCCCATATGGCGAATCACCAAGTAGAATAACAACCTAGTTTATTGTAGTTTATTTCCTGTAAACTGGAAATATGTTCCTCTATATCTGTAAACACCATACATGAAAGTATTTTCTCATTTTATGATAAATAATAAGGGTTTCACTGTGATCTCAGACCTCTGGGCCTGCATTAGTGTCTTCAATTCTGTCATTGTCACCTACCAGAATAGATTTCCGCCTCTTTACCCAGAATGCCTCTGTTGTGTTGTCAGTGCGAGCGCTGACAGCAGGAGAAAGAGACAGTGCTTCTGATGCATTCTGGGATGCGAGACGACAGCCGTGTTTGGAGTAATTATCAGCCATGGCTGTGTGCTGAATCTGTAAGCAGCACGACTGGAGCTCACCATCCTTACAGAATAAAAACACCATTATTTTAAAGCTTAAGCTTAAACATGCTTGTTCTACAATGGCCATTATATTCAAAATCATTTTTATAACATTATTGTTTGTATGGAAAGGAAATGTAAGGAAAAAAGTTACATTTTTTTACATCCTTTTCATGTAAACATACTCGTATTCAGTCCTAATTTGAGTTTTGCTTTTGTAAACTTGTAAAGCACACTGTAAAAAAGTCATTAGTTAGCTTTACTTTTTAAAAGTGAGTAAACTTGTTTATTTTAAAGCAATTAGTTGACTTTATTTTTTTAAAAAGGTCAGTAAACCTGTTGATTTTAAAGTGATTAGTTGGTTTTACTTTTTTGGGGTGAAATTGTTTCTTGTAAAGGCATTTGCTGACTTTACTTTCAAAAGGTGAGCAAACCTGTTCATTTTAAAAGGCACCTATGATGAAACTCAACTTTTGAAAGCTGTTTGGATGGAACTGTGTGTATGTGTAGTGTGTCCACAGTCATACTGGGGTTATTAAAAAAAAAAAAAATTATTTCCTTATGTTAAAATAGGTTTTAAATCCCTCGCATTTTGAGGCCCAACGTGACGTAGGAGTGTGGTTTCTCCGCCCACCAAATTGATTGACAGCCACGTAATAACATGTCTTCATAGTAACACATATAATCATTTCAATTAGACAGGACATACGCAAAGCAACTGGGAATAAAAGATCTGTTCAGCTCTCTGTGATCATCAATCATCATCAAATGTGATCAATGAGTTTTACAAGTTTAAACGTTTTTAAAATCAGTGCATGTTTGTAATAAATTACAGCAATTTTACCATCTTTATGTAGCGATTTTACCATCTTTATCATCACATCACCATGTGTCAGTATAATTATACAAAAAGACGCTTCAATTCTGGTTTGTTAACTTAACAGTTCAAATTTACAACGTGTTTATTCATTTTTTAAAATGAGTTTTCAGTTTATGTAATTTTTTCCCCTCATACTGGAGATTGTTTTATTATTAACGTTATTAAATCAGTGTTAATTTAAATATAAGTATATTTTAAACAAAATATTTATCAAAGCAAGAACCCTGCTGTAATTTTATTTTTAAAAATAATACATTAATGAAATGCCTCCTGTTTAGAATATTTTGATTACAAGTAATTAAATAATAATAATAATAATTGAACCGTATTTTGTTATTATTTTCTAGTATTATATGTATGTCAGTGTATGACCACTTAAAAAAGCAATATATATATAGAATTATATACAGAATTATTAGCCCCCCTGAATTTTTACCCCCCGTGTATTTTTTCCCCAATTTCTGTTTAACGGAGAGAAGATTTTCTTAACACATTTCTAAACATAATAGTTTTAATAACTCATTTATAATAACTGATTTATTTTATCTTTGCCATGATGACTGTAAATAATATTTGACTACATATTTTTCAAGACACTTCTATACAGCTTAAAGTGACATTTAAAGCCTTAACTAGGTTAATTAGGTTAACTATAATATATATATATATATATATATATATATATATATATATATATATATATATATATATATATTAGCATGACAATAAATGTTTCAATACATTAAACCTGATATTTTAAGTCTGTTTACTGTAATTTTAGTGTAAATGACTTGTGATGTTTAATGGATTTATATTAAAAAACTAAAACCCATAATTTTTCACAATTTGGTATTATTTAGATTATATATTTTTTTGTTTTTCTACAGACAAAATGATCATGTTTTGGGATGTAGTGTTTCTCTCTCATGTAGTGCACGTATAAAGTTTTGACGGTGTCACAAAACTTTTCCTTCTCATGTCATGTATTATTCTGAATCTTCTAAGAGAAAGCTAAATTGTCAAAACCCAGCTTCTCAAGAACATCATACATTTTCTTTTTCACTTCCATACTTTCAGAAATCATTTTTTTTCTTCCCTAGAGTGGATGTGTTGAGTGTTGAGGGAATATTGACGACAAGCTTTCTTATCAGGCCAAGAGATTTCTGTTCTTTTTTTCCTCTTTTTTTGGCAGTAGCAGAAAACTATTTTTGCAGGCAAGTAATTTGATTTAGTTTTTATGCTCACAGCCTTTCGCAGATCTCTGGAGATCTTCAACATACAATGCAAACTGTTGGAATATCACACCTAGAGGTTGTGATTTTATAATTAGAATTTTGTAATTATATATTTTTTTCTATTTTAGACTTAATGTATACTTCTGGTTTAGATTTTTATCAGAATTCTTTTATAAATTATATAATTTGATTATTGAACATTTACATTTAAAAGTATGGAAAATATTTTATTAATAATAATAATAATAATAATTATTATTATTATTATTATTAATATAGTATGTATTATTGTTGTTGTTGTTATTATATTAATTATTATGTAACCCTCTAGCATCTGTCACTGGAGCACCTTTTTGAGGTCAGAGGAGCAAGGTTTACTTGCACTAGCTACCACTTCGCTAGCTGGCCTCCGTTACACTCACCCCCTAAACCTCACTCCCCTCCCGGACGAGCCCCCACATGTAGCCCACTGGTCCTAATGCACCCAACTCGCGCTAAGCTGGGATGGAACCAGCGATTCTGTGCATGGGAGTCGTTTGCTCTAACAAGGAGGCTAAAGACCATGGCCTCTAGCGTTTGTCGCTAGAGCACCTTTTTAGGTCAGAGGAGTGAGGTTTATCTGCACAGCATTTCGATAGTTGGCCTCCATTACGCTCACTCCCATAAACCTCACTCTCCTCCTGGAAAAGCCTCCACCTGTAACCCACCGGTCCTACTGCACCCAACCCGCGCTGAGCGTGGAACGAACTGGCAATTCTGTGCATCGGAGTCGGTTGCTCTAACAAGGAAGCTAAAGACTATTGCCTCTAGCTTCTGTCACTAGAGCACCTTTTGAGGTCAGAAGAGTAAGGTTTACCTGCATAGCACTTCGCTAGCTGGCCTCCGTTACACTCATCCCCGTAAACCTCACTCCCCTCCCAGATGAGCCCCCACGTATAACCAATCGGTCCTACTGCACCCATCCCGTTCTGAGCTTGGATCAAAACGGCGATTCTTTGTATGAGAGTCGGTTATTCTAACAAGAAGGCTCATGACTATGGCTTCTAGCTTCTGTCGCTAGAGCACCTTTTGAGGTCTGAGGAGTGAGGTTACCTGCATAACACTTTGCTAGCTGGCCTCCATTACACTCACCCCCTAAACATCACTCCCATACAGGACGAGCCCCCAAGTGTAACCCAACAGTCCTACTGCACCCAACTCGGCCTGAGCTGGGATCAAAATGGCAATTCTTTGCATGGAAATCGGTTGCTCTAACAAGGAGGCTAAACACCATGGTCTCTAGCATCTGTTGCTAGAGCACCTTTTGTGGTCAAAGGAGTGAGGTTTACTTGCGTAGCACTTCGCTAGCTGGCCTCTGTTACAATTGTTGTTGTTGTTGTTGTTGTTATTATTATGCGAATTCTAATCGCTATAATATTGTAAATAACATTTACGTTTTTTCATACAATTAATGTTTCTCTTTCATAATTTTTACACATCCTTATTATCCCGTGAAGCCTGCAATGAAAGTTAACTTTTTATAACTCTGTTTCTAATCTTATAAAATAACCTTTACTCCAAGTAGCTTTGATAGGAATTGTAAAAAAAAACACTCTGACTTTTTCCAGTTAAACCTGACAACACCAGCCAGACATAATCCTAAAATACAAAAAAAAAAAACACCTCAAGCCTCCTCTGCCCTGTTTCCCTCTCTGTCTTCCATGCCGATACACCCTACTGAGGGCACATAGACAAATCAAAGCCTCAAGCGCATGTCAGCACTGACGAAAACGTCCGACTTTTCAACCCAACCAAGCGTTTGATCAGCGCGTTTGATCAGCGTGTACACTAGCATGTGAGTGTTGAATGAAAAAGAGGAAAAAAGTGTCCGTTCTGTCAGGACAGGTGCTGCGTGCCTCCTTTTGAGACGTCTTGTGTTTTCATGCCAGACTGGAAAGGTTTTGACGGGTTGAATACTCTGATTTTGTGAGTGATTTTGCGATTAATCATTGAAGAGCACGTGTGTCAGTCTTAAAGGAACAGTTCAGCTGGTTTTGATGACCCTTGAGTTGATACAAGCTTCTAGTAGTTTTTTATGTTTGTGTGTTTGTTGGCAACATTTATGTTCACTGAGTCATTTGAAGTGAGTACTTTGAATCATTTATTACAGTATTGGTGATCACTTTGAATGATCATGTATTTGAGTCATTTAATCTGATTAGCTGAGTCATTGACGTCTCAGTCGTTGAAAGAGGTTACTGAATCTATTCAGATGTTTGTATTAAATCATTTAAGAAGCCATTTTGAGTCAGATAAGTAATCAAATCAACCCAACTTTATAGTATTTCTATAATCCTTTTATGTCATCTTGTGGTTTAATGTATGACTGGAAGGGTTTTGACGGGTTGAATACGCAGATTTTGTGAGTGATTTTACGATTAATCATTGAAGAGGAGCTCTATAATTAAGCACTGTGTCAGTATTTAAGGAACAGTTCAGCATTTTTGGATCACCCTTGAGTTGTTACAAGCTACTATTTGATTTTTTTCTGTTTGTGTATGTGTTGGAAACATCTAAGTTGGTCACTGAGTCATTTCAAGTGAGTACTTTGAATCATTTATTGCAGTATAGGTGTGATAATCAAAGCAATTAATTTAAAGAGATCTTATTACTTAAGATAACTTATTTGAGTCATTTAATCTGATTAGCTGAGTCATTCACGTGAGTCACTGAAAGAGGTTCCTGAATCTTTTCAGATGTTTATATTAAATCATTTCAGAAGCTATTTTAAGCTAGTTTAGTAATCAAATTATGTCAAGTTTATAGTATTTTTATAATGCTTCTGAGTCTTGTGTTTCTTCATGTATGACTTAGAAAGACTTTGATGGGCTGAATTTGCCAATTTTGTAAGTGATTTTGCAATTCATCATGAGAGGAGGTCTATAATTGCTCTTAAAAGAGCAGTTTAGCTGGTTTTGATCCCCCTTGAGTTGTTACAAGCTTCTGTTAGATTTGTGTGTGCGTGCGTGTGTGTGTGTGTGTGTGTGTGTGTGTGTGCGTGCTTGCGTGTGTGTGTGTCAGAAACATTTGGAAACAAGTTGGTTACAGAATCATTTTAAGTGAGTAATTTGAATCATTTATTACAGCATTGGTGTGTTAATCAATGTATGTAATTTAATGAGGGCACATTGAATCATTGTAAATGGTCATTTGGAATCAGTAGCTGTGATCACTTTGGATCACTAAAGATAATTTATTTGAGTCATTAAATCTGATTAGCGGAGTCATGTTTAGTAATCAACTCAACTTTATAGTATTTTTATTATCCTTTTGAGCCACCTTGTGTTTTAATGTCTGACTGGAAGGGTTTTGGCGAGTTGAAGACGTCGATTTTGTGAGTGATTTCACGATTAATCAATGAAGAGGAGCTCTATAATTGAAAGAAAATGCAGTTCAGCATTTTTTGATCACCTTTGAGTTGTTACAAGCGTCTATTAGATTTTTATGTTTGTGTGTGTTGGAAACATTTAAATTGGTCACCAAGTCATTTCAAGTGAGTACTTTGAATAATTTGTTACAGTCAAGATAAGTCATTTAATGAGGGCACATTAAATAATTTTAAATGGTTGTTTTGAATCATTAGCTGTGATCACTTTGAATCACTTAATATAATGTATCTGAGTCTTTTAAGCTGATTAGCTGAGCCATTCATGCAACTCAGTGAGTCGTTGATAGAGGTTCCTGAATTCAATAAATTTCTTAATTTGAACCATTTTAAGTGGCCAAATTGAGTTGTTGAAAATGTTTTGTTTTGAATTATTTTTAGAGAATCACTTAAGATATTTAACCATTTTGAGTGGTTACTCACTTTGAGTAATTTAAGCTTGCTGTTTTGAATCATTTTGAATGAGTCATTTTGATTCATTGAACCACTTCATTGAACATGATTACATTGATCCAATCAGCTCAAGGTGGTCAGTGAGTCAAAAAAAATTGTCTGCTTTGAATAATTTTAGGTGGTCATTGTGATTCATCTAACATGGTCGCTCTAATCATTTAAGTTTTTTAAAGTTAACTTTGAATCATTCTACAACAAATGATCTCTTTGTGTAATTTTAAGATGTTGAAAATAATCGTTCAGTTAATCGTCTATATTTAGTAAATAAATAAATAAATAGTCACTTATCACAAAATGTATCCAAAGATTGTGTCATATAACAAGTCCTGAACGTCCTAAACTTGAGCATTTTACTGAAATAGCAACACACGCACAGTTTTTGCATCTTTGTTGCCAAATGTTTGCACAAACCTCAGCATGTCGGTGTGGTTTATCTGCCGACCACAGCATGGGTTCAGACGCTATTATTGCAGCCCTCACAGGTGTGGACAGGAGGTGTGATTTTTCTATAGCACACTCACTTCACATACGCCAACCGCACTGCAGGTTTCGACAGGAAATCGAGCGGGAACGGTATCTGCTTGGAATAAGTGGCCAGGCGGTAGGCATGAAATTAACTTATTTTTTTCAACATGTTGAGATATTTGAGACTTTTCAGTTTTTTTTAAACAGGCGCTTCTAGAAACCAAACATGTTCTGACTAAGATGTGCTTGTATTGAAGTACTGAAGCATTTTCAAAACATTACAGACTAAAATGAGATTTTGTCAAATGTACTTTCCTTTAATTTTTCACTTCGGTAAGTTCTAAGACTCTTCGAAAGAGCTGAAATATAAAGTTTTTACCCAAAGCACTAAGGGTATATTCACATGGCAATGATTTCAAGTAAAAATGTCCATTTGTTGACGTGTTTGGGTAAACACAGACTTTTGAAAACAGTCTTCAAAGTGCAAGATATTGTAACTATACTGTTTTAATTACTGTTTAAGCAACAACAAAAAAAATTGATTTTATGCAAACGTTGATGTCATGTGACTTTTTACTCTATATAGCAGCAAATGGCACGCTAGGCTAATTTTTAACAGCCGATTGCATGCTACGCTAGATTTTACCAGCAGATGGCGTGCTAAGCTAGTTTATAACAGCAGATGGTGGTTGTCTAGTTTTTAACACCAGATTATGTTTTTCCTGTAGGGTAGTTTTTAACAGCAGACAGCACACTAGGCTAGTTTTTAATAGCAAATGGCATGCTAGGCTACTTATTAACAGCAAACAGTGCGCTAGCTTTGTTGATAATTGAAGATGGAACTCTAGGCTAGTTTATAACAGCAGATGGCGCACTAGGCTAGATTTTATCAGCAAACGGCACACTAGGCTAGTTTTTTTAACAGCAGATGACGCTCAAGGCTAGTTTTTAACAGCATATGGCATGCTAGGCTAGTTTTTAACAGCAGACAGCGTGCTAGGTTTGTTTATAAAAGAAGACGGAGCTCTAGACTAGTTTTTAACAGCATACAGCATGCTAGGCTAGTTTTTAACAGCAAACAACACACTATGCTAGTATTTAATAGCAGACAGCATGCTAGGCTAGTTTTTAATAGCAAACATCACTCTAGGCTAGTTTTTTATAGCAGATGGCAGGCTAGTTTTTAACAGCAGACAGCATGCTAGGCTAGTTTTTGTAACAGCTGACAGCATGTTAGGTTTGTTTATAACAGAAGACGGAGCTATAGGCTAGTTTATAACAGCAGATGACACGCTAGGCCAGATTTTAACAGCAAACGACACACTAGGCTAGTTTCTTAACAGCAGATGGCACTCGAGCTAGTTTGTAACGGCATATGGCATACTGGGCTAGTTTTCAACACCAGATGACGTGCTACTTGTAGGCTAGTTTTTAACAGCAGGTGGTGCACTAGGCTAGTTTTAAACAGCAAACAGCACACTAGACTAGTTTTTAGGCAAGTTTAGGCAAGTTTATTTATATAGCACATTTCATACACAGTGGCAATTCAAAGTGCTTTACATAAACAGGAATAAAAGAAACAAGTATAAGAGAAATAAAAAACAAATAATAGAAATGGTAAAAATAGAAATAAAATAAAATAAAATAAAAGCAGATAAAATGTGTTATAAAAGAATTAAAAAGAAGAGAAAACATAGTAGTTCGATCTGTCGGACGTAGCACAGTGCTCATTCAGTAAAGGCACAGCTAAACAGATGTGTTTTCAGTCTTGATTTGAACGTGCCTAATGTTGGAGCACATCTGATCATTTCTGGAAGCTGATTCCAGCAGCGAGGGGCGTAGTAGCTGAAAGCCGATTCACCCTGCTTTGACTGAACTCTTGGGATTTCTAATCTATTTGATCCTAAAGATCTGAGTGATCTGTTAGGTTTGTATTCAGTGAGCATATCTGTAATGTATTGAGGTCCTAGGCCATTTAGTGATTTATAGACCAGTAATAATACTTTAAAATCTATTCTGAATGTAACTGGGAGCCAGTGTAAAGACCTGAGGACGGGTGTGATGTGCTCTGATTTCCTGGTTCTGGTCAGAATTCTGGCCGCAGCGTTCTGGATGAGCTGCAACTGTCTGACTGTCTTTTTGGGAAGGCCAGTGAGGAGGCCATTACAGTAATCCACCCTGCTGCTGATAAAAGCATGAACAAGTTTCTCTAAGTCTTCACAGGAAACAAAGCATCTAATTCTTGCAATGTTTTTGAGATGATAGTATGCTGATTTACTAACTGTTTTGATATGACTATTAAAACTCAGATCTGACTCCAGAGTCACACCGAGATTTTTGACCTTATTTTTTGTTGTTTGACCCTTAGAGCCAAGGTACGCATTCACCTTGAGAACCTCATCTCTGTTCCCAAACGCAATCACTTCAGTTTTCTCTTTGTTTAACTGAAGAAAGTTTTGGCACATCCAATTGTTAATTTCATCAATGCATTGGCAGAGGGTGTCAATGGGGCTGTAGTCATTAGGCATTAAGGCTAGGTAGATCTGAGTGTCATCAGCATAGCTGTGATAGGAGATTTGGTTTTTTCTCATTATTTGGCTCAGAGGGAGCATATAAAGGTTGAACAGGAGAGGTGCCAGAATCGAGCCTTGTGGGACTCCACATGTCATGGGTGTCCACCTCGACCTATGGTCACCTATACTGACATAGTAACCTCTTCCTTCAAGGTAAGATCTGAACCATTTGAGGACCGTCCCAGACAGCCCAACCCAGTTTTCCAGCCTATCCAGAAGTATGCTGTGATCGACAGTGTCAAATGCGGCACTGAGATCGAGCAGTACCAGCACTGTTAGTTTGCCTGAATCTGTATTTAGGCGGATATCATTGATTATCTTTATAAGGGCGCTCTCTGTACTGTGATGTGGTCTGAAACCAGATTGATAATTGTCCAAACATCCCTTGAAGTTTAAGAACTTGTTAACCTGGTTAAAAACAACTTTTTCAATGATTTTGCCAATGAAAGGGAGATTCGAGATGGGCCTGTAATTGCTCAATATGGTGTTATCCAGGTTGCTCTTCTTCAAGAGGGGTTTAACAACTGCAGTTTTAAGTGAGTTAGGAAAAATCCCTGAGAGAAGTGAAGCATTTACCACTTTTAGAAGATCCATTTCTAAACAGGTAAACACCGTTTTAAAGAATGATGTGGGGAGCGTGTCAAGACTGCAGGTTGATGTTTTCATAACTTGCACGATCTCTTCTAAGATTTGACCATTAATTACCATGAAATCGGACATAATGTCTGATTTCTTAAGTTGTGGTTGAGTTAATCTGACTTCGACACAATTTGGCTGATTGGATGAGCTGATTGCCTTTCTGATATTATTGATCTTGTCAGTAAAGAAATGAGCAAACTCATTACATTTGCTTTCAGAGAGTAGCTCACTGGGAATCCGACTGGGGGGGGTTGTGAGTTTCTCTATCGTTGCAAAGAGTTTACGAGCATTGTTTACGTTGCTGTTTATAAGGCTTGAGAAGAAAGTCTGCCTAGCAGTTTTTAGTTCCATATTAAAAGCACGAAGACTGTCTTTATAGATATTATAATGGACTACTAGTTTCGTCTTTCTCCACATACGCTCAGCTTTTCTGCACTGTCTTTTCATTATTTTAATTCTTGGGGACCTAGACCAAGATCCCCTTTGCCTGCTAGTTATTTTCTTGGCTTTAACAGGAGCAATGTCATCTATGACATTTTTAACTTTAGAATTAAACAAATCAAGGAGAGAATCAACAGAGTCTGCAGATATACTTGGTGCTAGCGATATGGCCTTCATAAACTGCTCATTAGTGTTCTCATTTATGCATCTCTTTCTGACAGAGACAGATCTGTCTTTAATAGCTGGAGTGATCAATATGTCAAAGAAAATACAGAAATGATCAGATAGTGCAACATCCTTAACAACAGTTGATGAAATGTGTAAACCCTTAGTTATAAGTAGATCAAGAGTGTGTCCACGATTGTGTGTGGGTCCTTGAACATGCTGAGTCAGATCAAAAGTGTTGAAAACAGTCATCAGTTCTTTTACAGCATTGATTTCTGGATTATCAATGTGAATATTAAAATCCCCAGCAATGGTAAAATAGTCAAATTCAGAGGTTACTAATGATAACAGCTCTGTAAAATCATCAATAAAAGCTGGAGAATATTTTGGAGGTCTGTAGATAATGATCAGTAAGATACGTGGAGCACCTTTTAGTGCTATACTCAGATATTCAAAAGACAAAAAGTCACCAAATGACACTTGTTTACACTCATAGACATCTTTAAACAGGGCAGCGATGCCTCCACCTCTCCTATTGGCTCTGCAAACACTCAAAAAGTCAAAGTTTAAAGGAGCTGTTTCATTCAGAACTGCTGCACTACAGCTGTCATCTAGCCAAGTTTCATTTAAAAGCATAAAATCAAGGCAATTTGAGCTGATGAAATCATTGACTAAAAGTGACTTATTGTTGAGTGATCGGATGTTTAAAAGTGCTAACTTAACAGTTTTAGCTGTTTTTGCTACAGTAGTCTCAGATTTATATTTAATAGACACAAGATTTGAGTGATTTGCTATACGGCCTGAAAAAGTCTTCGGTTTTCTGTCACGTAATACAACACATATATGTGTAGAGAAAGCTACAGGCACACTGGGTTCCTGCTTGTTCTGTAAACATCTGATAAAGACACTGTTATCTAAGCAGGCACCCGAGACACATCATGGAGAGCAGTTTTGTTCACCCGCTGAAGATGGTGCGTTGTTGTTTGGGCCCTGGCGGTGGGGTAAATGTCGGAGGGCTCTTCCACGTGGGCTCAGAGGTGGTTGTGGAGCAGGCCGCTTTTTGGTTGGTAACTGGGGGCTTGCGGCAATAGAGTGTGAAAGTTTAGTTCCAGCATGCACCAGTTCCTCCATCTTTTTTGAGAAACCCAAGAGAGGCGAGCAAGGTGATAATGAGAACGTGTCTGGTGACAGAGGCTGTGGCTCTGGAGATTCTGGGTGTTGAAATATGTTTTCCTGGGTGTTTTCCTGAGGATCATTTTTTAGTGACGAGACATGATGCTGTTCTGATGCGTCACAGTCTGTCTGTGTTGAGCAGAGGGCCAGCGATAGTGTCTCTATCAACAGTGGGTGTTTTGGCTGCGTAGCGTTATCACTGTCCTTGGGTGATGCGTCAGCCCCAAGTCCACTCGGGAGCTGATTTGAGGTCCTGTGGTCATCCGGACAGATGCTAGGTGTGTATGTGCCATTTGGATTGAGGTCAGTGGCACACACAGCTGATGGATGATGGAGGGAGAAGAAGATATTGTCCTTTAGCACCTTTGCACCAAGTTTGTTTGGGTGAAGGCCGTCTGATGTCAACAGTTGTCTTTGGTTCCAGAAGAGATTGAAGTTGTCAATAAAATTCAGTCCTTTCCTGTTACATGCTTTCTGCAGCCATACATTTAGACTAAGAAGCCGTGAAAACATATTTGTCCCTCTTGCAGGGAGCGGTCCACTGATGAACGGCTGAATTTTCACTCTTTCAACTGTTTCCAAGAGCTCACAGAAATCTCTCTTGAGCAGTTCTGACTGTTCCTTCCGAATATCATTCTTCCCCACATGGATGATAATCCGTTTTGCAGTCTTGTGCTTCTTCAGAATTTCCTGTAGTTCTTTGTTTACATCAGAAACTGTTGCATGAGGGAAGCAGTATGTCATTGTAGATTTGCTCCTAAAATTCCTGATTATTGAATCTCCTACAACTAGTGTTCTTATCTCAGGTGCGATCGGAGCAGAATGCCGCTGTCTAGTCGGCCTTGAGCCTCTGTTCCATGCAGAGTTAGCTGCTGAGTCATGCGATCTCTGTCTGACTGCATTTGGGGATTCTTCACCCATCTTACTCAGTACTTCATATCTGTTCTCAAGCTGTATTTGAGTCCGAGCTGTATTTGGGGTAGAGGACGCTAATGCGGCAGCATATGATTTGACCCCACGAGTACCCTTTGGTCTCGCACCTTGTTTATGCCAATGCTCATTTTCAACAGCTTTAATCTGTTTTTCAGTGCTCGAAATAGTGGTAGGAATAGATTTATGGGACTCACCGGCTATTTGCTGTGAGCGTCCACAATGACGCTGCAGTTCTGGTTGGATCGCAAGTAACTTTGTTTCAAGAACTGCAATCTTTTGTAGAAGTTTGTGGCAGTTTGTACAGCAGTGAGAATCTGAATTAATCCGATCCAGAGGCATTTTCACAGCCGTGTTTTCCCGTCTCAGGAATGTGAGCAGCTGATAGCTGGTAGCGGGAGGATTGTTTAGACGATAAATCCCCTCTTGTTAGTAAAGCTATATTCCAGAAAGTTTGTAGAATCGATGCTGATCTTCAAGCTGTGTCGTTTGAGCACTGTGCTGATAGGCTCAAGTTAAATTAGGGTTTAAGATATAAAAGCAAGTGAGCAGAGAGCGGAGCAGTAGGCAAAGACGTCCGAACAGTAGCGAAGCAGGAAGCAGGAGTTTTAACAGCATACGGCATGTAGGCTAGTTTTTAACAGAAGACGATACTCTAGGCTAGTTTATAACAGCAGATGGCACACTAGGCTAGTAGATTTTTCTACCTACTGCGCCACTGCGTCGCCCAAACAATGCAGTATTTCACAAATTTCATAAGTACATAGAACTTCAGCAAATGCAGACTATTAAAATTGGACATAGCTGTTTACTTTCTGCAATATGTAGTTAGTAAACAGTGACATATACTGTAATTTCAAGTCTATGTCTATTGACATTTGAGAAATTATGTACTGTTTGTACCACTCTTTTAAATCCTGATATTTCGATGATAATAATTTTCACCCCATATTATTCAATATGCAAAAGCAAAATTCTTACAAAAGCAAATTCTTATAAAAGCAAACAACTAAAAAAAAAACTGTATGTCCAAATAAAAGCTAAAAGTCAAAAATCTAACCACGATCAAGCAAAATCCTGATTGACACTTCCATTCTGTAAAAAAAAAAAAAAGAAAGAAAGAAAGTGGCCTCAAAATCAGCCACTTCAAAAAGCCCCTTTTCACCCATGACATCACCAGAACACAACTGTTCACTTAGCCGAGCAGGAAACCATGACGTGTGCCAGAGCTGCAGAGAAATGTCTCCAGAATGACATACTGCACAACGACTCCTGCCTAGACTGCAGCTGCTGTCAAATATGACAATATAATATTCCTGTCTATGTCGACACTGTCAACAGACCAGCCAAAAGATACAATCACAACAAAACCCAACCCGCATCTCTGAAAAACTGAAATCCTTGGGTCTGATCTGCAGAGATATGGCGCTTGGCATAACCATATTCAACTGCTTAAAATCCACAGAAATAGAATGCAGACATAAAACTTGGTGTTAATTTTGTGTGGGTGGCTGTTTCTTGTGGCTCCCAGCACTCATCTTGATATCAAAACGACATTAAAAAAAACAAAAATGCTAATCGATTTGATATCAGTTGACACATTAATTAGCACATTAGCTGATACATTAGCAACTGCATAGCATTGTGCTAATAAGACTAGCGACTATCCTGTAATCGATTTTTGACATAATTTCGACACCAGTGTTAGATGTCAATATGATGTCATTTTGACATCAAGGTAGTTTACATGCATTGTAGGGATACAAAATCCAGTGTAAATTCGGAATTTGGAACTAGAGCTTTCAGATAAATAAAACTTTTAATATGTTATAACATCTTTTTTGCTTTATTTTGGTGGGCATCAATGTGTGAAAGTCAAATGGACGTCAAGGTTTTGACATCTAATCGATTAGCATTTTTCAAATATCAATGTCAATTTGTCATTTTGACACCACGGTACCTACTGGGTTGTTAGCCGTGAAAGGTTGAAATACCTAACTATGTAATTAGTAGTTTTCTGAGGGGGGATTAATGCATTATGTATGGGCGCAAATATGCACTGATAACTTTTAGTGCATTGCTAATGGATAGTATGTTTTGAATGATTGCAACAAACTCTGAATGGATTTGGCACATTGCTATAGTGTTGCTATTGTGTTCTGATCATTTTACCTTTTTTCTATTTGTGTCCGTTTTGTGGAATAACTATGTGTGAAGTGTGTTATTAGCACATTGGTGTTTTTGCTAATGTGTTTAAAGTGGATTTAATGCATTGCTAAATGGTTCCTAGAAGTTAGCACTTAGTATTTTGTTTTAGCATTTTGATTGTTATGGGTTAACACATTGATAAATGCTACTGTAGCTTGACTGTTCTGGCCTGTACTATTATGACACTGTCATTTAACTGCTAGCGATTTTTCTTAGTGTTAGCAATACTGAAAATTTAAACTAAAAATATCTGCAATTGTGTTTCAAGTACACACACACACACACACACACACACACAGAGAGAGTGAGAGAGAGAGTTGAAGTCAGAATTATTAGCCCCTCTTTGATTTATTATTTTTTTTTTATATATTTCCCAAATGATCTTTAACAGAGCAAGGAAATTTTCACAGTATGTCTGATAATATTTTGTCTTCTTTTATTTGTTTAATTTTAGCTAGAATAAAAGCAGTTTTAAATTTCTTTAAAACCATTTTAAGATCAAAATTATTAGCTCCTTTAAGCTATATTTTTTCCGATTTGTCTACAGAACAAATCATCGTTATACAATAACTTGCCTAATTACCCTAACCTGTCTAGTTAACCTAGTTAAGTTAAGCCTTTAAATATCACTTTAAGCTGCATAGAAGTCTCTTGAAAAATATCTAGTCAAATGTTATTCATTGTCATCATGGCAAAGATAAAATAAATCATTAGAAATGTTACAGTATTAGACATGAGTTATTAAAACTATTATGTTTAGAAATGGGTTAAAATCTCTATTAAACAGAAATTGGGGAAAAAAAAAAAAATATATATATATATATATATATATACACTCACCGGCCACTTTGTTAGGTACACCTGTCTGACTGCTCGTTAGTGGAAATTTTGTAGACATGGTCAAGACGATCTGCTGCAGTTTAAACTGAACACCAAAATGGGGATGAAAGCTGATATAAGTGACTTTGAACAAGGCATGGTTCTTGGTTGGAGTCTGAGTATTTCAGAAACTGCTAATCTACTGGGATTTTGTTGCACAACCATCTCTGAGGTTTACAGAGAATGGTCTGAAAAGAGAAAATATCCAGTGAATGGATGTTCTGTGGGCCCAAATGCCTTGTTGATGTCAGAGGAGAATGAACTGTAACTCAAATAACCACTTGTTACAACTGAGGTATGCAGAAGAGCATGTCTAAATGCACAACACGTCCAACCTTGAGACGGATGGGCTACAGCAGCAAAAGACCACAAAGGGTGCCACTCCTGTCAGTTAAGAACAGGAAACTGAGGCAACAATTTTTACCAAAATTAGATGATAGAAGATTGGAAAAAGTTACTTGGTCTGATGAGTCTCGGTTTCTGCTGCAACATTCGGATGGTAGGGTCAGAATTTGGCATCAACAACATGAAAGCATGGATTCATCCTGCCTTGTATCAGGCTGGTGGTGGTGGTGTAATACTGTGAGGGATATTGTGTTGCCACAATTTGGGCGCTTTAGTAACAATTGAGCATCGTGTCAACACCACAGCCTACTTGAGTATTGTTGCTGACCATGTCCATCCCTGTATGACCACAGTGTACCCATCTTCTGATGGCTACTTCCAGCAGAATAACACGCCATGTCATAAAGCGCCAATCATCTCAGACTGGTCTCTTGAGCATGACAATAAATTCACTGTACTCAAATGGCCTCCACAGTGACCAGAGCTCAATCCAATAGAGCACCTTTGGAATATGGTGGAATGGGAGATTCGCATCATGGATGTGCAGCCGACAAATCTGCAGCAACTGCGTGATGCTATCATGTCAATATGGACCAAAATCTCTGAGGAATATTTCCAGTACCTTGTTGAATATTTGCCACGAAGGATTAAGGCAGTTCTGAAGGCAAAGGGGGTCCCGGTATTAAT
This sequence comes from Danio aesculapii, assembly GCF_903798145.1. Lineage (NCBI taxonomy): Eukaryota > Metazoa > Chordata > Actinopteri > Cypriniformes > Danionidae > Danio > Danio aesculapii. The sequence continues at coordinate 13,971,961 of NC_079456.1, read as the reverse complement.
AAGGTGTACCTAATAAAGTGGCCGGTAAGTGTATACATATGCAGTTTTTTATATTGTTACTTTATTAGTAGAACACAAGTGGTATTAGCAGATCACTAATCTTATTTGCAAATTACTATGCATTTGCTAATGTATGAGAGATTTAACTCATTGTTAAACAGTCAGTGTGTTCTCACTGTTATCATAACACTGTCACGCAATGGCTAGGATCATTTGAGCAGATCTATTTAGCACTGCAAATGTGTTCTGGGTGCTTTAGCATGTTGCTAGGTGATGGCCACAAAAAAGAGCTTCGAAAAAGTTTTTCTCACTGGAATCCCGCTCGTTATGTAAACTGTTAAAACAATTCACCATATTCTTACTGACGAGTGCTCTTTCTGAGAACAGTCCCTGAGCATCAACATGTTTGAGCGTCTGGAGCACAATGTGCCATCGCTCCGAGATCTAATTTAACACAAAGAGCTGCGGCAGGAATCCATGTTCTCAGGTTCACGACTGCTCGCGTTATCTAGCGCTAACAATGACTGCCGCCGCTATGTTTTGACATTCTTAAATGGGAAATGACAATTAGAGCGAGCTGGCAAACGTTCTCTGAGTAATGAGCTGAATTTGAGACGACACAAGCTCTGGAAGATTTCACATCTTCCCTTTTGAACCGTATCCCATGATTCCACACGACTCGAAGCCGCTAAGAATCAATGAAAAAGGGATGTCTGACTGTGATTTCACACAGATATGAACTCGAAACCGTTGGCATCATGGCTCTTGGAACTAGTTTCTGCCTGTTTTGAGCTTTAAAGATGAGTACAGTATGCTTTTAATAAAGCATATAAGCTCATCATACGAGACATGGCCTGATTTAGACGGAGCATTCTCTTTCTTCTTGCAGTTTATTAATTTATCTGAGCCATCATTTTCCCAGCTGTCATCGTGGCACGCAAAGGAGTCTCATTGGCTCTCTGAGGGCCCTATACAGTGTTACTATGAGCCAGAGAAGACCTTGAAATCTACAGCTGGTCTTATTTGGGCACAGGCAAACCTACTCATTTACACACATATATTGGCGGTAATTCTGGGGCACAGAGTTCCACATATTTGACAGATGCTCTCGTTTTTTTCTCATTAGCTCTGGCACAATGTAAAAGAAAGCGACAGAATTACTCACTCAGGCTTTTTTAAGTGGACTTACTGTATATGTGAGGCCAGAATCAGGACGATTATTTCTGAAGTGGTTCAATTAATGATGAGACACAATGGGCACATTCTCAAACAAGCAGATGTGATGAGGGGAAAAAGTGTTTGGGTAACTTGCTTTAGCACCTCAAAGTGACCTTAAAACAAAACTGTTAAATAAAATGGCCCAAACTGGCCACTGTTGACTGAGTAAAAAGACATTTGAGTCTGTTGAGCAAATAACCTTGATGTACTAAAATAGTTACAACTAGTTTTTATTACATTGATGATTTAAAATTAAGTGTCTGATGTTTTAATTAAATGTGATGATAAAATGTAAAAAAATGGGTCGAATAATATCTTTCAGCATAATAATAATAACAATAATAATTATAATAATAATAATAATGAATAATTATTCATTATTATTATTGAATCTCCTCATCCACCAACAGTAGGCAGCATCCACCTGTATGACGTGAAGGCAGCCATATTGCGTCAGACCACACATCACACACCAACTGATTGCCAATTATGATTTGGGGATGGTTAGGAGCAAATTTGGCCAGGATACTGGGGTTAAACCCCTACTCCTTTTCGAAGGACATCCTGGGATTTTTAATGACCACAGAGAGAGTCAGGACCTCGGTTTAACCTCTCATCCGAAAGACGGCGCTCACTGAGTCCCCTTCACTGTACTGGGGCGTTACGACCCACTAAGACCGCAGATTGAGTGTCGTTTGATCCCAGTTGTAAAAGCAGCAAATATTAGCTTGACTTCTGTTTGACCATTTGGAAAAGTGGCAAAAGTTAGATTTTTGTGATGAATAATCTGTTGAACTTCATCCCAATCATCACAAATACTGCAGAAAACCTATTGGAACCGGCATGGATCCAAAATTCTCATAGAAATTAGTCAAGTTTGGTAAAGGAGGTATCAAGACATTTGTGCTGCCCATTACATTACATACCATTGGAGAGGGCAAATTCTTCAGCAGGATAGCGCTCCTTCTCATACTTCAGCCTCCATATCAAAGTTCCTGAAAGCAAAGAAGGTCAAAGTGCTCCAGGAGCTAAGTGACAAGACTATTGTCTAAGCAAAGTCAGACCTTACTTTCCTAATTAAATTAAAAATCAGGCATGATCATGTTTTATTTTGGTAAAATAAGCGTAATCTAGAGGCCTTTGCCTTTTATATTCTGATACCAAATGATCAACTAGAAGTCTAGTTATTACTTGTTGTTCCTAAAACTTGGCTAGTCAACAAGACTTTTGTGTAAAGATATACAATGGCAGTTAATTAGCATTTGTGGCTAAAAATTAAAGACTTTTATTATGTCTTCAAATGATTCTTACACAAAATGCCATTTTATCAAGTGTCTTCTCTGAATCATGGTAAAAATGTTTTCTGTTAATTAAAATTACGCTTGTTCAATCTTCTCTGGGAAAAAAAAGAAAGAAAAAAACTACTTAGCATACTTAGCATGTTAGCATAACTCTAGAGTCACCTCAAGATATTTTCATATTCACTGAAACCTATTTAATAGCAGGTTTCTGAGCACAAACGTTTCAATACTGAGTATATATGTCCAGTATGTATGTTAGCTTTGTCATTTTTTCTGTTTATGTGCGCCAGAAAAGAAAAAGTCACTTTCATCTCTCTGAGGAAAACATTACAGCCTCTTTAAGCTTTTTTACCCCCCAACCAATCATCTTGTCATTGTGATTTATCTGAAGTGTGTATCTCCCTGCATGTGTTTGTGTGAGAGACAGAGCGAGAGACTATTAGGTGATGGTTTTATGAGGAGAACGGAGGGGGTACAAATGACTTCCACGGGGGATGAACTTATGGCTCTGTCTTATGGCTCTATTTAATTTCTCACTGTCTCTCACGCTGGTTGAGCGAGAGTGAAAGTTGCACATTAATACACTTTAAATCATATAGGCAACTTCAGTAAAGACCCCACAATTACCACACATGGGTTCATTTCTCAGAGACTAATGCTAATGCTAATATAAACGTTTACAAACGGGCACTTTAAAGATCGCTATACAGCCAAAACACACTTTCATTCAGCAATTTAGCAGAATTCCCAATTTAATTCACTAAGCTCAATTTCCACTGAAAATCATTTACACTGTTTTGAGTTTTGTACCTCAGTTTACTAAGATTAAACAATAATGTGTAGAGACGTCAAGGTGAGGAATTTTGTCAGGTTAATTGATATTATTACGAGTAGATCTATAGAGTAGTTTTGGTACTCTCTACTCTTTGGACTCTCTAGAAAAAATTATAACTTGTATCGCTTCCCACCACGGAAAACCATCAACAATCAAGAATGCTTGATTATATGGTGTCATGGCTTTGCAATCAAAAATGTTATAATGGAAGTCAATGGGGCAAAAACAGCCCAAACATAATAAAAGGGTAGTCAATTTACCCAGAGTGTTTAGTTAAATTCTTACAAATTTCCAAAGCATTTTCCCAAAATATGTGTCAAAATAAAAATCGTCATCAAAAGTCATACCATTTGCTGAAACAGAGAAAGTTGTGGCCAAATTAAGACTCAAAATCACCTCAGAGTGGATAAAAAAATCCCTAACAGCACGTAAGGATTAATAAACTGTTGTATACAGAAACCTGTCACTAGCATGCTAGTGAAAAACCCATAATTACCAAATTCGGGTCCATTTCTTTGAGACTAACACTAATGCTAATAGAAACGTTTACAAACAGGCACTTTTAAGATCACTATACAGCCAAAAAAAGACTTTCATTCAGCAATTTAGCAGAACATTCCCAATTTAATTAGTTAAGCTCAATTACCACAGAAAACCATTTAAACAGTTTAGAATTTTGTACCTCAGTTTACTGAGATTAAACAAAAATCATGTGTAGAGACATCGAGGTGCGGAATTTTGTCGGGTTAATTTTGTCGCGTTAATTTTAGAGTAGAGTAGAGAGTTGAAATCTCTCTAGAGTAGATCTCTAGTTTTGATAGTCTCTACTTTTTGGTACTCCCCAGAATTTTTTTCATATTACCTCTTCCCAACAGTGAAAACCAGCAACAATCAAGAACGCATAATTAAATGGTGTCATGGCTTTGCAATAAAAAACGTTATAATGGAAGTCAATGGGGCAAAAACTGTCCTGAACATAAGGAAAGGGGAAAAAATGTACTCGTAGTGTATAATTAAATTTTTACAAATTTTCAAAGCATTTTCCTAAAATATGTGTCAAAATAAAATTTGTCACCAAAAATCATTCCATTTGCTGAAAAACAGAGAAAGTTGTGGCCAAATTAAGAATTAAAATCACCTCAGAGTGCATGAAAACATTTCTAACACGTACATGAAATAAAGTACTATATAGAGAAAATCGACACTAGCATGCTAGTTAAGGCCCTATAAATACCATATGCAGGTCCATTTCTCAGACACTAACGCTAATGCTTATATAAATGTTTACAGATGGGCACTTATAAGATCACTATATAGCCCAAAATCCCTTTCATCCAGCAATTTAGCAGAACATTCCCATTTAATTAGTTAAGCTCAATTACCACAGAAAATCATTTGGACTGTTTTGTTCCTCAGTTTACTGAAAATAAGCAAGAATCATATTTACAGTTATTTTCATGTTTTCATCTCATTTACATGTTATTTTCAATGGTTAACCTCAATAATGAAGCACTATGTAAACTTGACCTCACAATTATCAACTGCAGGTCCATTTCTCTGAGACTGATGCTAATGCTAATGACAGCGTTTACAAATGGACATTATTAAGATTGGTCATTCACTCAAAAATCACTTACATTCAGCGACTTAGCATTTAGCATACTTCAGAAAATCTGTTCTGTACCTCAGTTTACGAAGCAAACACATTTTTACAGCTCATATAATATATTTTCCTGTGAAATAATTGGTGTTTATTACTATTTAGGTATTGAAACCCATCACATTTATCTAAATCATCTCCCTTCAACAAAATCATGAGCTGCTAACTCGTAATTGCTCCAACTGCTCGTCTATAGTAAACATATTACTGCAATTTTTGTTTGTTTTCACCAATTAAGTGCTGAGTCATAATCGTCGCAGATGTTTAACTTGTATTGAACCTGGAACATTCTTTCCCAATGCAGTCAAACCCATACAGTCTTTTCCTTAATACACACGTTCATTAAAAGTCTCTCGGTGCTCCCGATGGGTGATTGTTTACTTCCATTACCCTCGATGGCAGTAACTGCTGGTTTCCGACCCCGTGTGCCAGAAAGCTAATGCTAACATCACACGCTTCCCATTACACACGGTGGCCCTCCACTCATTAAATGAAGTCTCTGCCTTAAACTAAACAATTAAAAGCAAAGAAACATTGTACTTTTGGCTGACCTGAAGCATCACAGTTTGATATTACGCAGCTTCCAGTGATGGTAAATCCTTTGTTTACTTGTGTATAAACATCTATTAATTGTAATTACCCTCAGAAGGAACTAAAACGAATGACTTTCTTTGCCAACACAAACAACTAGTTAGAAACAAGGTTGAAAAGGGGAAATATTCCAAATAGTGCATTAGCAAAACGAGTCTAGCAAGCTAATTGACTTGTTTTTTTTATTATTATTATTATTCTTTGCAAGTTTGTGTTTCTTTATGGGTCAACTTTCATGGTTTTGCTTTTAGTTTTTGTTTTGTTTTTTGGATCTCTGTTTTTTATTTGCTATCTTTGAAATGATTTGCTTTACTTGTTTGCATAGCTTTTTATTGTTCTGAATCTCTTTGCTTTCCTTTTTTTTTAATTGTTTAATTGTTTTTAATTGTTGGTTTTTATTATGTTTTATCATTTATTTATTATTATTTAGCTTTACTTTGCTTTGAATTTTGTAATTTGCACTTTTATCTGACCTGAATTATCACAATACTATGTTGAGTGGCTTCAGTTGACATTAAATTGATATAAACATCTATTAATTGTAATTTTCTTAGATGGATATAAAATGATTGATTTTCTTGACAAATAAAAAAAACATGCTACACTATAAAATAATATCTGTTAATTAGCATTTTCTGTATTTTGTGATTCAAAACTGTTTACTACGGTGGCCGAAAAAGCTTAACGCGCTGTGATTTAAGAAAGCTCAGCATTTACAAAACAAACACCAGCAAATAAAGAAACGGTCTTGATCAATTTGACAGAACACGTGTTTCAAATTCTCACAACACAAACAACTGAAGAAATGCGCAGCAAATTGGTCACAACACAAACAACTGAAGAAGCATGCAACCAATTGATCACAACACAAACAATTGAAGAAACATGCAGCCAATTGATCACAACACAAACAATTGAAGAAACGTGCAGCCAATTGATCACAACACAAACAATTGAAGAAACGTGCAGCCAATTGATCACAACACAAACAATTGAAGAAACGTGCAGCCAATTGATCACAACACAAACAACTGAAGAAACATGCAGCCAATTGATCACAACACAAACAACTGAAGAAACGTGCAGCCAATGGATCACAACACAAACAACTGAAGAAACGTGCAGCCAATGGATCACAACACAAACAACTGAAGAAACGTGCAGCCAATGGATCACAACACAAACAACTGAAGAAACGTGCAGCCAATTGATCACAACACAAATAACTGAAGAAGCGTGCAGCCAATTGATCACAACACAAACAACTGAAGAAACATGCAGCCAATGGATCACAACACAAACAACTGAAGAAACATGCAGCCAATGGATCACAACACAAACAACTGAAGAAGCGTGCAGCCAATGGATCACAACACAAACAACTGAAGAAATGCGCAGCAAACTGGTCACAACACAAACAACTAAAGAAATGCGCTGCAAATTGGTCACAACACATACAATTGGAAAAAAAAGCAGCAAACTGGTCACAATACAAACAACTGAAGAAACGCGCAGCAAACTGGTCACAACAAACAACTGAAGAAATGCGCAGCAAATTGGTCACAATACAAACAACTGGGAAAATACAAACAACTGGGAAAAAAAGCAGCAAACTGGTCACAACACAAACAACTGGGAAAAAAAGCAGCAAACTGGTCACAATACAAACAACTGGGAAAAAAGCAGCAAACTGGTCACAATACAAACAACTGGGAAAAAAAGCAGCAAACTGGTCACAATACAAACAACTGAAGAAATGCGCAGCAAATTGGTCACAATACAAACAACTGGGAAAATACAAACAACTGGGAAAAAAAGCAGCAAACTGGTCACAACACAAACAACTGGGGGAAAAAAGCAGCAAACTGGTCACAATACAAACAACTGAAGAAAAAAGCAGCAAATTGGTCATAACACGTGCAAATATCCACATAACACAACGGAAATGTTTCAAGGGGACCCAAAACCATTACAGACCCTGCTGAGATATGGATGTATTATTATGTTGTGTAATCAAGATATTAAAATAAGCAAAAAACAACTCACCTTTCAAAGACCACCAATCACTTCACTGAGCAACAGTCACGACATAATAACACATCCGAATCTCAGCAGGGCCCATCATGTTTTTGGGTCCCCTTGAAACATTTCCGTTGTGGAAATGGATTTTTGGACTCCATACGGGTCAACAGTCCCAATGTGTAATATTTTTATGTTAGCAGCAGAAACTCCTGTGTACTCACCGCTTGGCCACTGTCACTCTCATTTCTTACATCTATCAATTCCTACTTCACTTCATAAATAAGAAATATGTTTTTCTCATCTTTCCATTTCAACTCTTATGTAAGAAATGGAATAACCAGAAATGGAAACACGGCGAGGCTTAAAAGTCATTTGGAGCCATTTCCCCCACTAAGGGGAAAAATACATCAATAATACAACAAAGCCTTAAAAACCAATGCTACCAATTCCAGCACGGAGGATTCGGATTCTGTAAATGTTGGGACATTTTATATTGATGGGCTGTTAAAAACCAACCAAGCACTTGCGGAGGTTAAAAAAACAAAAACTTCCTAGGAGAAAAATGACACAATGCACTACGGAGGCCTGAGTTTGTAGATAAAAGAATAACATAATCTTTGTGGGTTTTATTTATTAGGGATGTATTGTTAAGAGATGATGCACATTTTCTTGTCTTCAGCTTGTTTTTTAGTCATTAAAAACTGGGCTGCAGTGAGTTCTGTATGTGACAGTTATTTGTTGTTAGACCTTAAATATGTTTGAAAAACAAATTTTGAACAAATTATCCTGGTTGATTTGCTTTACCTCATTCCCATTCATTCATTCATTCATTCATTCCTTTGTTCTTTCATTCATTCATTTACTAATGCATGCATTCATTCATTCATTTGTTTGTTCGTTCGTTTGTTTGTTCATTCATTTGATAATTAATTTGTTATTCATTAGTTTGTTTGTTCGTTTGTTTGTTCATTCATTCCTTCATTCGTTCATTCATTCATTCATTCATTCATTCATTCATTCATTTGTTTGTTCATTCATTCATTCATTGTAAGACCTTAAATATCTTTGATAAAGTAATTTTGAACATTAACCTAGTTGATTTGCTTTACCTAATGCCCATTAATTTGTTTATTCATTTATTCTTTCATTTTTGGTTGTTCATTCATTCTTTTGTTTGGTTGTTCATTCATTAATTTATTTGTTTGTTTGTTCCTTCATTTATTCATTCATTCATTCATTGTTAGACCTTAAATTTGTTTGATAAACAAATTTTGAACAAATAATTAACCTAGTTGATTTGTTTTACCTAATGCCAATTCATTCATTCATTCATTCATTCATTCATTCATTATTTTTTTCATTCATTCATTTAATCATTGATTTGTTTGTTCATTCGTTCAATCATTCATGTGTTCGTTTGTTCATTCATTCAATCATTCATTCATTGTTAGACCTTAAATATGTTTGATAAACTAATTTTGAACATAGAATTAACCTGGTTGATTTGCTTTACCTAATGCCCATTCTTTCATTAATTCATTCATTAATTCATTCATTCGTTGTTTGTTCGTTCGTTTATTTCGTTTGTTCGTTCATTCATTCATTCATTCATTCATTCATTCATTCATTCATTATTAGATCTTAAATATGTTTAATAAATAAATTTTGAACATAAAATTAACCTAGTTGATTTGCTTTTCCTAATTCCATTCATTCATTTATTCATTCACTCATTCATTCATTAATTCATGTATTAGTTCATTCGTTCATGTGTTTTGTTTGTTTATTCATTTGCTCATTCATTTATTCGTTTGTTTGTTTGTTCGTTCATTCATTCATTTGTTCATTCATTCATTCATCTGTATTTTTACGTTTGCTTTTTGTTTTGTTTCTCTCTTATATATTTTGCTTTGTGTGTATTGCTTTTATTTTCTTTATATTTGTTTTGTTTTTGTCTTTTTCTTTGTTTAACTTTTTAAACTTGTTTTTTAGACAATTTTATTTTGTTTGTGTTTGTTTTTTGTCCTTTTTTGCTTTAGTCAGTTTTGTTTTACTTTGCTTTGTTTTTTTATTTTAATTTTTTTTCTTTTGTTTGTCTTTTGCTTTGTATAGCTTTTTTCCATAAATTGATTTGCGTCCACCTCTCTTTACTTTCTCTCTTGTTTTATTTAGTTTTTCTTGATTAACTGTTTAGTTTTTGTTTTATTCCTGGCTATTTTGTTCTGCCTTTTAGTTTGTTTGTTTTCTTTTGTTTTGTTTTGCTGCAAAAGGGGCATTTATAGAGACCAATTTACTGTGCTTATTTAGGATACAACTAAATTAATTGAAATGAAGCAGACTGGTCAAAGGGGGAAAACTTGAGAGCCACTTACCAGCAACAGGGTTTAGAATTTATGTTTTGTTTTTGTTTTTAATTTCTTTTGTTTTACTTATATAGTTTTTGGTTTCATTTTGGATTCACTCTGCTTTACTTTTGTTTCTCTTTTTTGTTTAATTAGGTTTCTCTCTTGTATTCTCTTGCTTTGTTTGGCCTTTTTGATTTTTTTCTTTCATGTTTGTTTTGTTTTTTCGTTTGCCATTTTGTTTTACTTTTGTTTGCTTGCTTTTAATTTAGTTGTTTCTGTTTATTTAATTTGCTATGCTTTATATTTGATTTCTGTCTTTTTTTGTTAAATGTTATAACATTAACAGTGGTAGGTGTTTGCAGCTTATCTTTTTCACCTCAGCGGGCTTTAATGGAATCTGTCTCATTCTGTTGAGGGTCTGGTGAAACATTCAGTTCTTCTATTTATAAGTCCATGTAAATAGCAAATTGACTATTGTCTGACTACAAATCTTCTTAAAGGTCTCATATAGGGCTTTAAATTGTGCATTTTTTTCATTCAATGTTTGATGTAATCTCAACTGAAACAAAGACAGGGCAGGACATATAGTAGCTCCTCCCTTTTAAAGTTTAAGCACATCAACTGAAAAACAAATAAGAAGTGTCTTAAAGGGGCAGAACATGCCCAATACTAGAAAGCAGAAGTCAGAAGTTTTGGTGAGAAACTGAAGTTGAGGTAATGTCAAAAAAATTGTTGATCCATTTAGGCGGAAGTCACAAACTGCAAACTCACTAAAATTTGTCACTGTTTTGGAGCACACTAGATTATAGATTTTTAAACTAACATTGTAATCTGAAGTGACGCTAACAACAGGGGTGAGGATCTACAGTAAATGCAGGTTTATTGAGAAAGGTCAGTCAAGCAACTATCAACACAGGGGCAAACAGATTTACATAGGAAATCCAGAGTCATAGTCAAATTTCAGGCTAGTGGTCAGGCAGGCAGAAAGGAATAAGCAATAAACAAGGCAAGGGTCTAACACTGCAAAACAAGGTAAGAAAAACACGTTGTAATGTTCACAATGACAGTACAACAAGACTCAGTGTGTGTGGGTATGCTGTATTTAAAGTCCATCTAATCAGTCTTTGAGCAGCTCCCAGCTGTGTGAGTGTAATCAAAGGAGGCTTTGAACAGGTGTGTGTATGTGTATGGTGCCTGACAGGACGTGTAGTCCATATGGAGGCAGGATTGTAGTCCATGTAAATGTGAATGTTCTCCAGCGATCTATGAAGGTTACACACTGATACTTACATCTAAAAAACTTTATTTTTATTGTCACAGGTCCTTCAAGGGGAATGGGAAGTGAGACTCTGATTGGTTTAATGTATGTTATGCCCAAAACACACCCAATAACTAATTAAGAGAATAAGGAAAACCATTTTTGACCATGAGTCGAGACCATATGGTCTATTCTTTAAATAGCAACAGTGGATTTGGACACACTATAGTGCATCTGTGCCATGTGCTTAAATCAGTCAAATAAAGCCCAAAAAAGCTGGTACAGAAGCGTTACTAATAATCCTTAAACCACTGATACCATTTGACAGGACCTATTAGTCCAATACAGGATGCAACATAAACATTTGCACTAAAAATACCCATTTAACTGTAGAAGATAGCAGAGTCAACCAAAATGGGAGAACTTGTTTCTCTCTAGTTAAACACTTGTCAACTGCCCCCGTTCCAACCCAAAAGGCTTTAAAATCAGAAAACTGTCTGTCAGCCATCCAAAACAAGCACCGCCTCCCGGCTCCATTAATCTGGCAATATCCATCAGAGAGCGTTCATCAGGACCCAAGTGGGCCGTCTGTCAGCACGCCTGTCTTAAAGAGACAAGCGCTGTTTGAGGCCGACAAACAAAAGATGTTATTTTGACAAATTGCCCACAGATTAGAGACCTCTTTTGAAAGCGGGGGCCCCTGGAGGAGCGCCGCGAGCGAAACTGCTCCAGGTGTTTATTTGTTTGTTTGTTTGCTCGGGCTCAATGCGGGGCGGGTTGGGGTGATGGAGCGACTGATGGAGCGAGGGGTCCCGGCTCTACAGGGGACTTGTAAAGATCAACGGTGGTCGTGTTTGTCGCTTTGCATCAATGAGAGGTTTCCAAAACCACTTAAACAGACACACAAATGAGAAACGTCCAGTTTGTTAAGCCTCCCCTTGTTTTGAGTTAAAATCTCTATGGATTTGAGGCGGTCCACAAATGATTATTTAGAGTTTGTGTGTGTGCTTTAACATAAGCCCGTTTTAGAGACTGTTTTGCTATTGATGACAAATATTGTATAAATATTTTTCGCATGGAATAATATACAAAGTCACTCTATTACTCATTCATAAATTATCTATCTATCTATCCATCCATCCATCCATCCATCCATCCATCCATCCATCCATCCATCCATCCATCCATCCATCCATCCATCCATCCATCCATCCATCCATCCATCCATCCATCCATCCATCCATCCATCCATCCATCCATCCATACAACAGTTCTGTCTGGTTCTTGAATCTAATTGGCTGATAGCCGTGCAATATTCTGCAATAACAGCACTCTTACAGCCTCTTCACTCTTGTGTATTACTCTGCCCACATAGAGTAATAGCAGATCAATAAACTCACTACAGTTTGACAAGTATGGCTGCTGTTGGACAACATAATGCACTTTTGAGGCTTTTTTAGACAGCAATGTAGTTGTTTAGATTGCAACTATGCAGTTTATTTATAAGGATAGTGCCTATTTTAAATATTTTTAATTTCGGAGATCGGCAGTCATCAGCTTGTCATACTGAGTAGAGCAAAGACGGTTGCGCCACAAGATGGCGACAGAGATCGCATAATAAATCCTTAGGGGAGAAAAACCTCAGGGTTTTTTTTTCATAGTTCAAGCTACAGCTGATCAAATCATTATAAAACTTGTAAGTGACATTCTAAGTTGATCTCTGTCTTTTGTATGTTGTAGTGCTGTATTTATATCATAGTAATCTGCTGGTGTTTGCTTTGGATTTTTCACTGTTAATTGTTGTGATATCCCTATTGCGACAAATATTGTGTTTGCGAAAATCTTTGTAGACTGATGGCATTTCATGTCGTTCAGCCTTATAATCATAAAATGATGAAAAAATATGAATAGATGAGAATAGAATAGAATAGAAATGAATAGAATAGAAATGAATAGAATACAAAAGAATGGAATATAAATCAACAGAATAGAATAGAAATAAATAGAATAGAATAGAAATTAATACAATAGAAATAATAGAGTATAAAACAATAGAATAGAATGGAAATGAATAGAATGGAATAAATACAATAAAATAGAATAGAATAAAATAGAATACAAATGAATAGAATAGATATGAATAGATGAGAATAGAAATGAACAGAATAGAAATTAATAGAATAGAGTAGAATAGAATAGATATGAATAGAATAGAATAGAAATTAACAGAATAGAATAGAATAGAAATAAACAGAGTAGAATAGAATAGAATAGAAATTAATAGAATAGATGGATAATTGTTATATTGCTACATTTTTAACTAAACTTTAAATTATTTTTATTCATATAATCTGAATAAAATAAGTGGGGAGAGTCTACATTAATGATTAACTATATTCCTTTGTATTTGTTTTTGTTTTTCATATAGCTTTAATTATTATATTATATTATATTATATTATATTATATTATATTATATTATATTATATTATATTATATTACCAACTCTATTCAAACTACAAATATCTTTTTTTTTTTTACTTCTGTAGTTTCATATTTAATAGATATTTAAAGATAAATATTTATTGATATTTAACTGATCAGCCAAACAAATGTTTTAGTTGCAGTTTCATCTACTTAAAGATATCCTCTTATTTCATCCATTAACAATCCCTTTTTCTTGTTTTGTTTTTCAGCCGGTGAGATCACAAACGCCACGAAAGCAGACCCAGTTGGTAAGAACTTGCTTTAAACAGTTTATTCAGTTCACATAACCTCTCCCCACCTGAACGCCGTTGAGTTTTCAGTAATTCAGCAGAACCGTAAACAGCAAAGCAACAGGAGCAGTGAACAGGTCTATAGTGCTGAAACAGAAAGAGAGAGATCCAGCGTCCAGCAGATGGACTTGTGTAAATGAGGCAGTGACTGATGAGATGTGGAGCTGCTGACGAGAGGCTTAATGAGGCCTGCAATTGAGGTGGAGGGAAATACAGAAACACAGAGAATGGAGACGAAGGAGAGATGGGTAAACTGAGGCCAGAGAGCATAGAATCACCAACAGGCGACGCTCTGTTGTTATTTGGGAAACTAGATGCCGCTAGTGTCAGCACGGATAACTAACAATAGACAGAATGAATTAAAATATTGAGTTGAACATGAGTTAAAATGAGTATATGCCCTTTGAAAAGTAACATTTTAAAACATTGTCCCAATGAAAACAGACATGTTGACAAGACTAAGTTTAATACATCTGATATCTAAATATCTGTTTCCCATATAACATAAATGTAAGGTTAACAAAATAACTTAATTACAATTTTTTTGTTTTGTTTTTTTTTTTTAACCAAAATTGAGTATACACAACAAAAACTATATTACTGTATCTGGTAGTTTGGATAGCCTCCATGATTTTTGATAACAGCATTAAAACTTTATTAGTCTTTTTTTTTTTAACAGACAACACTGGAAAAAATACTATGTATTATAATATAATACTCTAACAAAATGTACTGTTAATCTGTTATCGACATCCCATTTTAAAAGTCATGTTAATTTAATTTAACATGTCAGTATTAATATGTATTATGCCAGTGCGTAAACTTTTAAATTAAAGTAATTTAAAGTAGTTTCACCTAAAAGAGACAGTTTCAAGAAAACAAGTATAGTTAATATATTAAACATTAAGGGCTCTATTTTGATGATCCATGCGCAAAGTGCAAAGCAAAAGCATTAAGGGCATGTCAGAATCCACTTTGGCTATTTTAAGGACAAAAAAATCTGCTTTGCGCCATGGCGCATGGTCTAACAGGGTTGAGCTTATTCTCTTAATGAGCTACAGGTGTGTTTTCAGAATAAACCAATCAGAGTCTCATGTCCCATTCCCTTTAATAGTCAGTTGCGTCGCGCCATAGCGCGTTTGCTATTTACATGGCGGACTTTGTAAGTTGAAAAACTGAGCGCTTCACTAGCAATAAAACCGGTAAACACAGCATCTGCAGCGCGAGAATGAGAGATGAGCCTCCTCATTATTTACTTTCACTTTCACTCTCGTGGATAAGGAAACGTGTTGTACGTACAAACATCTATTAGCCTATAC
The DNA here is from genome assembly GCF_903798145.1 of Danio aesculapii. NCBI lineage: Eukaryota > Metazoa > Chordata > Actinopteri > Cypriniformes > Danionidae > Danio > Danio aesculapii. The sequence goes on along the minus strand of NC_079456.1, from coordinate 13,956,636 downwards.
ATAATTAATTTAGTTTAAGCACAAATATTTGTTTCAAAACTATTTTTAAATTCAGTTCTAATTTCCAGCAAACGAATAAATGAACAATAATAACGAAGTGTGGTCAAAAAACTGAGTTATATCCAAATACCCATGCTATGCCCCATATTGTTTTATGGTCTAAAACCTGACAGGTGGGCAAATCTAAGCTTGTTTTTAATAAAACAAATATAAATGTGCATATAATAAATAATACTGCTAATAATGATAACATTATACAAAAGCAAATTGTTAGGAATAAACTGAAAAAGCCCCCCGAGATGAAGAAGGCATAAGAGTATGGTTTTTATATTTATGTTGGCTAGAAAATAATAATTTTTATAATATTTTAATCCTTTAAATCTACAATATTGGGTTATTTGTTTATATTACTAGAGTTGTTGTATTACCATAGCAACTGTAGAATTACCACAACATATTAATTCAAGTACTTTACTATAGCATAGTTCGAAAACACTATAGAATTGACTATAAATTACTATAATATTTTTCATGTGGATTGGATTTTTGAGTAACTAACTAATTAAATTACCATCCATTATTTATTTATTTATTTATTTTTGTTAGATTTCATATTGTAATCTTTCATATTATAATAAATTCCACTAGTTTTTAGATTGTAAAACATCAAATAAAAAATTGAAAATGTAAATGCCTGAGAGGAAGGGAGGTGGATGGAGGGCAAGAGGAAGGATTCTGGAAAACGTCTCACAATTGGATTTGTGCTCTTTATTCAATGAATTAATCAGCTTTCTAATTCAGACACACACACACACACACACACACACACACACACACACACACACACACACACACACACACACACACACACACAGGCTCTGATCCAAATGCAGTGCTCATGCTTGCCCTCTGAAACTCTTTTGTAGAAATAAAGCTGGTTTTCAATGAGTGCTGGTGATTTGATGCGTGAGGGTTTGCTGTGTTTTGTGACTCTGCAAGTTTTAAAATGTTTAGTAGTTAAATAATGAATGCAAATAAACAGAAGTTAGGGATAAACTTAAATGAAAATGTTTGATTTGAACATGAATAAATATAACATATTACATTTAATAAAAGTCTAAATAGGATAATTTATTGTCATTACTTTAGATGGGAAAACTATGTTTAACATTGAAATAACTTTTAATTATTTTGTGACTATTGTGTGTTTAAAAAGCATGTCTTATTATTATTATTATTATTATTATTATTATTATTAATTTTGAGTGACTTTTTTAAATTCATTACATGTTTGATTGTTCATTCATTTATTTGAGTTATGTTAGTGCTCAGAAAACCATGTCTGAAATTATCTGCTGTTTACTTCTCATTTATGTTTTTATGTTAACCTATTTTTATTTGAAATAAGTGGGAAATATTGTAAATACTGGATTAACATATTAAGGACTCAGTTTACATGTAAAAATCCTTTGATCTCTGATTTTGCTTAAGGCAGCTAGGGTAGTGAAATGTGTTTTCCTTTTATTGGAACAGGTAGAAATTTGAACATATGAATTTTTGATTGTTAGTTTGACCTTGTCAGCTACCAAACCACAAAAAATATTTCATATTTTTCATATATGTTTTTGAATATGCCTTCATGTTGTGTATTTTCAATACACAGTGCGTAACTTGAATTCGGGGGCTCGTCCGGGAAGATTGTTTTTATTATGGGTATTTTTTTGTTTGTTTTTTGTATGTAAGATTGTAAATATTTGAACATTAGGAAAAAAGCTGTCTTGTGAAATTTAAATTGTTTTGAAAGTATTACCCAAGTGATGTTTATCTTAGAGAAAGGTTTTTACCACACATTTCTAAACATTAAAATTTTATAAACTAATTTCTAATAACTGATTACTGTTATCTTTGCCATGATGACAGTACATAATATTTTACTAGTTATTTTGCAAAATACTAGTATTCAGCTTATAGTACCATTTAAAGCAGGGGTGTCCAAACTTAGTCCTGGAGGGCCGGTGTCCTGGAAAGTTTAGCTCCAACCCTAATCAAACACACCTGAATCATCTAATCAAGTTCTTACTAGATATACTAGAAACTTCCTGACAGGTGTGTTAAGCAAGTTGGAGCTAATCTCAGCAGGACACCGGCCCTTCAGGACCGAGTTTGGACACCCCTGATTTAAAGCCTTAACTACATTAATTAGGTTAACAAGTCGAGTTTATTTAGTTAGGCAAGTCGTTGCACAATGGGTTTGTTCTAGACAATCTGAAAAAGAAAATTTATTAATCAGGCTAACAGTATTGACCTAATTTTTTTAATTAAAAATTATTTTATTCCAGTCAAACCAAAAGAAATTATCCAGTATTTCAGTTCCACTGTTAAAAATGATATAGGAAATATTTGAAAAAGAATAACAATTTCACAGGAGGGCTTATAATTTTGCCTTCAACATGCCCCCAAAAATGCAAAAATCCATTGTAAAACTTTGCAAATCATTAGGGAACTTGGTAAAATAATACAGTTAAAAAATAATGTATGCCTCCGGGCCTCTGCAATTAATTACAACATTATTTCAGATCAGGGACATGATTACACGTTCAGTCTATTCTATATAGAAATGTATTTGCCTTAAATGAACATTAATTTGGCAGCTGCCTACCCTTTGCGTCAGCCTCATCTCTGATGTTTAGAAATGCAGCCTACATGATTTCACCAGGTTTTGGCCCGGAGTCTCTGTTTTTCTCTGTCTTTCCCTCTTTCCTCTTCAGCTGAAGGTGCTTCATTATCATGATGTCCTCTTCTATCCGCCTCCTTCTCTCTCTTATTGACGCTTGTTGTTTAATGGCTCTGAGTGGGCAGTGCGTTTTAAGCTCTGATTAATGGAGCAGTAATGATAGGCTAACACCTAGATGTAGCAGGTAATTAAGCATTAATGAGCTGTGGAAAGGCGCACAAACATGCAGAGGTTCAATCGCGCAAAATTACACATTCCTGCCAAGGGCTTTAATTGCTCCAAAGTTGCTCCTTCATTGCTCAAGAGGTCTAATTGAGATTTTACTGATGTTTCTTTTTTGGATTGGTTTGGAGAGAAAAACGAGACCATCCTCGATGGAGTGGAAAGCTTTGTTCATATTAGTAAAATTCAGTTCATTTCTATTTGTCAGTAGTGTAGCAGTGTATAAATAATCACAAATTTGTTTAGTTTTAATTAGCTTTGTTTAGTTTCGTTTTGTTCTTGTTGTTTTATTTTAGTTTATGTTGTTATTATCAGTGGTGTAGTCCTTAAAAAAAAGGTGGTGTACTATTACCCACCCAACCCACCCATGCTGTTTTATAATTTTACCCGAACGTTTCAGCGAGACATCATTCAGTTGACTTCGAAAAACTCACGAAATTTTCTCACAGCTGCTGTGGTCGTCAGGGGGCAGGGAATGGCGCAAAATATAAACAAAAATGCCCCAATTGCAACAAATTAAGATGAAAGTTAAAAAAACATTAGGTATACAGTGAAAAGAAATGCGAATACACATATATTAGGGAAGTCTAATCAGCAAAACAAGTGAATATACTGAGGGTATACACAGTTATTGATCCTCAGAAGTTATAATATCCAAACAGCTAGTGGAAAAAGTAGGCATACTGAGTATACGTGCGTATAGCCCCGACTACACCATTGGCTATTATATTTTATATTTACCTAGTTATTTAGGGTGCTTCTACACCTAGATGTTTGTTTCAGAACCTGGCGCATTTGTCCCATGTAGCTTGGTTTGTTTGGTATACACAAAGATGGGTAGTAACGAAGTACAAATACTTGGTTATTGTACTTGAGTAGATTTTTCTGGTATCAGTACTTTACTCCACTATTTATTTTTCTGACAACTTTTTACTTTTACTCCTTACATTTTAACACAAATATCTGTACTTTCTACTACTTACATTTTTAAATCAGGCTCGTTGCTTTCGTTTTAATGATCTATATTATTTCTTGTCATCGCACAATTTGAAAGTCTTTTTGATTCTGTCGATCTATTCTTTGTCATTGCGTGCTGCAGTGTGCGGCTTTTTCCACTTCTGATCATGCACCGTCGGCTTATTTATTTAAGCTTAACAGCCAACGTGGAGACAGAGGAAGTCTGCTATGTAAACATGATTAATGTCATGTTTGTTGTCATGTTTATACCCGGTATTAAGATGTGTTTTCATCAGAGATAAAACAAGAGATGCATTCAAATCTGGCGTTTAAATGGGGTTAAAGTCTTTTGTTCACTTCTGACCATGTTGTACTGTACTTCTTTGATCTTTCAATCTAATACCGTGACAAAAAAACTATCCATCATGTGCTTTTTGTCAATGTTTGTAAAGTTAGTACTAAAGCAATTAATTACCTGAACATGTTATGCAATGCGGTTTATTTCCTTTGTTTCTAACGAGTTCATATTTTCTAGTACAGAATCTATAGTTTTATATTTTTAACATGTATATTATATTTTGACGATTATTGTCTTGATTTAAATTAGTTAGCTAAGTATTTTAGAACATGAAAAGTATTTACTGGGTGATTTATGTAAAGTTAAGTTTTGTGTCCAGGTAATGATACACAGGGCTACTTTTTGAGCAGTGTTGTTGGACAATATTCATTAGAAATATGTTATTTTATATAGACGTATACATCATGTGTGTGTAATTACGCCCGTGACACTAAAACAGGTAGTAGTATTTCATACTTTTTACTTAAGTACTTATTTGAGGCTGTACTTCTTTACTTTTACTTGAGTACAAAAGTGTAGTCAGTACTTCAACTTTTACCAGAGTCATTTTAAACATGAGTATCTGTACTTCGCACCAAAACACTCAGTCCAAGATTGCCTGAAAGAGGTGGTCTCGGCTCGATTGAAACAAACTCTGGAGCTGATCGATTGTAGTGCGAAAGCAATACGATCCAACGAACTAACGAACCAGGCTATATCACAACGTATTAGGGATATGTAATATTTATATATACGGCTATATGAAGAGAGAATTATTAGTAGGGTGGGAGTTCATCCCTACCGGTAAATGTGCATTTCATGTTGATTACGAAAGTGAAAGCATGCTGAAATATTAACGAGAGCTGTTTACAGTATGTGTTAGGAAAATGTACAGAAATTACCACCTTCTATTTTTTTCATATTTTAATCTTATAATATTTTGAATTAGGCCTATTGTTTTGTTCATTTCTGCACTGACAACTCAAAAGAAAGATTGATCTGCTTCATGATCTGACTTCAGTCTCAGTTCATCTGTTTCTCAGTTCATCATTTCTTTCTATAATTTAAGCCTAATGCATACAGTAGTTCTAGCCAACGTTTTTAAGCTCATAATTTATAATGAAAAAAGTTATTAAATGTCCTTTTCTTATTTTAAAACAAATAAAATTGTTACAAAAAATGACGGGAAATACATTTATTGATTTAGTACGTTAATTTTTACAACCTTTGACAACTGAAACGAGGCTATGTATGAGAAAGTCTTACCTCTGATTTATATTTGGTGATGATGTCTGTGTGTGTCACCATTCACAATTAAAGCACAACTTTTTGCTTATAATGATGACTGAACGGGACTCAGAAAAATGAAATGTGTAACTCTGACCAATGTGAGGAGAGTTTACTCGCACTTGACTTGTTTTAAATATTTTGGTTCCTTTCGAAACTTCGCACCAAGAACAAAAATAAACATTGTAACAATTTTAATCCCTGTTTTGGAACAAAAGAATTGATTGATTGAAAAGAATGAAAAGGAGTGAAAGCACCCTTAGTTAGTTTATTTTAATTAAATTTAGTTTACATACAGTGATTTTGTTTGATTCTTTGTTTTAGTTGGTTTGGAAAACCATTTGTTTGTATTTTTTTTTGTCCATAATTTATTTATTTATTTATTTATTTATTTGTTTGTTTGTTTATTTAGTTAGTTTAATTTTTTTATTTGTTTTTGATATTTGGAGAAAAATTCAAATGCTTTTATAGTTACCATAAAGGTTTAAAATTAAAACTTGCCACATGTCATAATAATGACTCTGAACAAATAAATATAAATAAATATTTATATATATATATATATTGGTTCACTCAAAAACAAGGGTGGTGTCACAGTGGGTTGCACAATTGCCTCACAGCAAGAAGGTCACTGGTTCGAGCCCTGGCTGGGTCAGTTGGCATGTCTGTGTGGAGTTTGCATGTTCTCCCAGTGTTCCTGTGGGTTTCCTCCGGGTGCTCCGGTGTGAATCAGGGGTTAGTGCTATTGTAAAGTTTCAGATCATTGAATTTTTCAGATTTGTTTTTTAATTTTATTTTTTTAAACTATCCCTATAGGCAGCTCCCATTTGGTCTTTTTCTGTCCTATCTTAAGACCTGCAAAATAAAAATCTGGCTTTCTGCAGAGTGGAGAGCAGATGTTTGCACTCAGAGTTAGAAAGACATCTTCATCGCCCAAATTATCCTCTTCATGGTGCTTCCTTTCCAAGATGTGTGCTGCCTTCATTAAAAATACAACACTAGGATCGTTTTCAAGAGCAGCATGTGAGACTTTTGCAAAAAGCTAGAAGTTCCTGGTGGAGAAGAAAAAAAAAAACATTAAATTCACTCAATGCAAAAAAATGAATGTTTCTGTCTTGGATTTTGTTTCAGGTTTCAGTTCCATTGCTGACGAATCAGTGTACGGCATTCTGCTGGGTAAGAATGCAGTCACCTTAAAAAGAGTGATCTATTTAACCCATACAGTACAAATCATTTAAAGGGATCTTTCACACACACACAAATATATATTTGTTGCCAATTCACTAATCATCATTCCATCCAAGGTCTAAATGTTTTTTTGTTTTCTGTGGTCCTTGGTGATTCATAAAATGGAAGTCAATAGTTTACCAATACATTGAGTCAAACAAAACATACATACAACACAAATCCATTACCAGTAAAGTGAATTAATTTATAAAACATCCAACAACAAAATCACTTACAACAAAATAGCTCAATGATTGTCAGTATTTTTTTTTCTTCTGGAGAAGCCACTGACTTGCATCGTGTATAACCAAGAACCATAGTTTTAGCAAATACATCTTTAAAATTCTTCTTTATTGTGAGGAAAAATGTCAACTTTATTTTGGATCCCCTGAAGGTTATTTCATTTTTAGCCTTTAGGGGATCTATCTCTTTAATCCTGAATCATTCAGTAAATTACCTTATTTAATATCAACCATGGTGGTTCATTCTGCTGTGGTGGCCCCTGATGTAGAAGGGAACAATTCGAAGAAGAGTGAGTGAGTGAGTAATAACATTCGCACTTTCCAAAATACAATTCATTTCCAGTGTATAAAATCAAGTTTTGGTTTTTAAGTCTCATCCTCAACCAAGTAAACAAACATTGGTAACGTTCTACTTGAAAAGGATGTGCTGATGTCATAAATCCTTATAAACATGATATGAATATCAGTGGGATTTTCTATAACAACTGTCAGTAGCTATGTTTCCATCTAAAAATGCGAATGAACTTTAATGCGATAATCCAGTTTTGTGCATAAATTCGTGCGAATAAAGCAGCGTTTCCATCCAACAAGTCAACGCGAACAAAATCGTCACTTCCTGATTAACTGGCGCCAAATATCAACAGTAAAAACTGAATTTACTGTGGTAGGAGAAGCTTTTTTTATTTTTATAATTATTTTTTAGGGGTTTTCACCTCTATTTTGAAAGGACAGTAGAGAGAATTGACAGGAAAGTGTGGGGAGTAGAGAGAGGGGAAGGATCGGCATAGGACCTCAAGGTGGGAATCGACCCCGGGTCGCCGCGAACACCAGAGTGCATGTGTCGGTGCACTTTCCAATACGCCATAGGCACCGACACGTCAATCTTTTCTTCATCTAATAAATGACTTGCGCCTCAGAAGGCAATCCTGACATGCAGTGAACGCGCTGTGGCATTTGGAGGTGTCAGACATGAAGCACAGACGCTCTTGTTTCTAGAGGTCATTAATAATATAATAACACTAATACTTAAACGGTAAGGCGTTTTAAAATGACCAAAACAACAGTTCAGATGGTTTACAGTGTTCTCCGCCAGCTGGTTTGTCCATTTACGCACATTTTCATCATCACATCTCTTATAACAAAATCACATGACCTTTTTTAATGTGCATACTGAAATTTGTGCGTAAAACATACTGAAAACTTGCACGTGAAGCAGCTTGTAAGCACCAGCACACACACGTATTATGTACATCTTGACATGCGAACACTATGGCAAATCAGCGCTGTTTAAGAACATGCTCAAATGTTAGCGGGAAATGTACGTGTTTTTTTACATTTCATTATCGATTGGTGCCGAAATTCAGTATCGTGACAAGTCTAACATAGTGACAGAATCATTTTATTAACTTTAGTTTGATAAATGCCATCTAAAACGTGTGTTAGGGAAAGATAACGTTAGCCAACTAGTGCCATTTTCCTTAACTTAGATGAAAATGAGGTCCGATATCCCTTTTTATTTTGATTATCCATTCAGAACGGACATTCATGTCACTCGGAAAGCAGTGAAATGATGCTTTCTTTTCGTCACTTTCTTTTCACTGATAAGATATATAGCCAGGGACAACATTATGCCGTCGTGGAAGTTCCTGTGTGACTCCAGGCAAAATTTCCAGGTTTCCTCCCACCACAGCCTTGCTTTTGCTTTTAAAATGGCGGCTGCGTGAAATTAGTCTATAGCATGCATAATATGTCATTCATAAAAGTGTGTGTATATATACATATATATTAGTGTCATAACATTCTTATAAACACCCTCTTCGAATAAAGTGTTACCCACTACTTTTGTGTTGATTTTTTTTTTTTTTTTTTAGCTAATGTCAACATGAATTCACCTGTTTCTTTTCTTCTTTTGATTGTTCCGTCATCCAGGAGTCTCTGTGATAGCAGTGCTTGTGACGATTGTGCTCATTTCTGTAGTGGTGCTCCGCTACATTAGCCATCAGAAAGGTACATATTACACCTACGAGGAGTCCTTAGTGTTTAAGAGTGACCCCGAGATGCAAGACATACCAGAAAGTCCAGATGACGAAGAGCTTTCAGAAGATGAAGATGATCAAGAAGATCCGGAAAATAAAGAAGATCCAGAAGAAGGTAAGAGCAACTGCAATTTTTCCCACATTCTCACTAAAAAGCTGCTTGACAACTTATTTTTAACTTGTTTTCAATGATGACAGTTGTAGTTCTTATAATAGTGTCTAAAATCTGTTTTACAGAGGAGCCTTAGTATCTCCTGGCTGGGAGCCTTTTGGGACGTTTCCTCTGTGAAATGTATCACTGTGAGAGACAGACGGATCTTTCGTGGATCTTCTTCCTTTTCACTCAACAATCGCATATGCCTTTTCCAGCAGATGTCCTTTTCTGATGGCTTTACACTCACGCAGTCCAAAACTAAAATAGATTTCCTTGTGAAGCACTTGTGTACTAGTTAATTTAACAGAATACTAAGATGATGTTATGTTTTTAAACTGTAATGTTTTACCATATCAAATTAACACATTGATGTCTTTTTTAAATGATTTCATAAGCTTTTTATGACGCTTTTTTTGCAAATATTAAGTTTTGGTAACACTTTACAATAACCGCACACTACGAATGATCTATTAAGCATTAGCAAATAGTTAATTTGTAATTCATTAAGCACTAACTCTACACTAATAGACATTAGTGAGCAGTTTATTAATTAAAAAGCTACAAATGCTGTCTTCTTGACTTATATAAGCACATCAAATTCAGTTTTCATTACTAAATTAAGTATTGCATTATTTACAAACCAATTATTTAAGAGTTGTTAGTAGTTTTAAAGATCATCCACAATGAGTAATAAACTATTCAAATGTACATTTATATGTTATTTGCAACCCGGGCTCATTCTGAAAACGTACCTTTACGGACGTTTTTGGAGACCGCGAAATACATCCCGGCGACACGTTTTTCTGCAGTTTTTGTTTACGCAAATCTGTGTATGCTTTTTGAGATCTCAAATTTCCCTCTGAGTGCCATTCACGCCTGCTGTTCTCGCATAAACCCACCAGAGGCCGCTGCTGACTCACTTTTTGACAGACTTTCTGACTGACTGAGCGAACGATTCACTGACCCACCCTCCCCCTTCCCTAAACCCAACCAATTTTATTGATTGACCCGCCCACTCGCTTCCCTAAACCCAACCAACACGTTTCAAAAGCAATCCAAAAAAATAAAAGTCCTCGTCTGATTTTTTTTTTTTTTTTTTACCACGTTTTCAGATTTTACCACGTTCTCACCCTGTTATTCACTTGTTTGTTTTATTTTTGGATTCTGTTTTTGTCTTACCTGCTTTCTAAAACTGCTCTTCACCGGACTCGAATCCCCGTCTTCGTGGTCAACTCCTCTCTGCATCTCAAATCCACAGACGGATGTGGCGCGCTAACAAGACAAACTGGTTGCAGCCGGAATGCTGTCTATACAGAGGTAAGTGGTCAGCTCGTGAGCGCGAAAAGGAACGGCATCACATCGCCCCGTAGCGTTCGTTTAAAAAAATTGAAATGCAGCCAAACCTCCAGCTACGTAATTCGCTGTCTCCAGAAACGTTCGCAGGGCTACGTTTTCACATGAGCCTGTGATGGTTATTTTTCAGGCATAGTAATAGTTACTCTGTTGATAAATGCTCAATATATTTATTTTTTTCACTGTGAGCTCATCCAAAGTGAGGACTAATTATGCTTGAAAATTCCTTGTAAATGACAATTAAAGACTCGAAAAAAATCTCTATAATAAATATCTAAAATATAAAATTTCCAAAAAACAAAATGAATGCACAGTTTAACAATAGTGAATAACTCAAATGCTTTATCGTAGTGTTAAATTATAATTGTGTAATCAAATTTTGCCTGCACAGTGATTTATTTTTTAGATAAGAATGTAAAGATTTATTTTTCATTTGATACATATGTACAGATTCATTTTTGTACCTTGAAATGAGAATTTTGTCCATTCCGTTTTTCAGTACAGAATATAAGTACACTTCATTAAACATATACATGTATACAGTGCTCAGCATATATAAGTACACCCCTCACAAATCTCTCTTTTAAATTCCAATTAATAATAGGAAGCTTTATAATATTATGTTTGTGCATATACAGTACATTAGATTAGTCAGTACTGAAACCAAATCTGGAGCTTTTCTAACAAAATAACTTACGATAACGGTCCAGAAACTAGGACACCCACATTTATATGTTATAAAAAAATTATAATTAAATACAAATTTAAAAAAAGAGGAAAACTGAATAAAAGCAAAAAAAAATTTTTATTATTTGGTTGAAATTTTGTAGGTTGTAATTTTTTTTGCAATATTGTTGTACTATCTTTCAATTTCTAAATATGTTTGGTGACTAAAATATTATTTTAATAAATATATCAGTTTAATAATGGTCACCTTTTGTAAATCTGCTTTGAAACAATTATTGTAAAAAGCGCTACACAAATTTAAATAAATTGAACATCAAATATGCACTTATAAATCAAGCATCTGTAGCTGTATTTCTAAACTGCTTACTCATGTTTATTAATGTAAAGCTTTAAAATTATGATCTAACTATTTGCTAATGCTTAGTAAATGATTCATAGTGTGCAGTTACTTACTTTTTTTTATGGATTTCTTATTGTCTAGTTGGAATGTTTTTTTTTTGTTTGTTTGTTTGTTTGTTTGTTTTTTGTAGAAACAAAATGAATCAAACATGACCATGTGACTCATTATCCGGGACGCTGTCAAAAGCTACTCTAAAGGTTTCCATGATGTATTTTTAATAATACTCACAGGTAGAAAATAAAGGATGAGCCATCGGCAGCTGTCCATGGGCATGGTGGAATAATTCACTCAATGAAAAATCTACTTTTTTGCTTCACAATGATGTTCAAAACGTGAGTATATGATTAAATTATATACAGTGGAGATTAAAATTAGAGAACAACCTACAATTTTCATGTTTGGATTTCACATATATAAAATGTGTTTGTTATATTCAACATGTTTGTCAAAATATTGCAAAATGGCCACTTGCGTATATTGTTCAACCATTGCAGCGAGGAAAATATGTATTGAACACGTCATGGTTTTTTTTTTCTTGGGAATAATATTTGTAAAGGAGCTGTTGACATGAAATTGAATCAGATTTTGGTAAAAATCCAAACAATACACACAAAAATAAAACAAAACAAAATCTGAAAATGTGTTATGTGTAACAGCAATGGAATGACACAATGAGAAAGTACTGAACTACTAAAACAAATTTAATACTTTATATAAAAGGCTTTTTTGGTGATAGCAGCTTAAATACACCTCTCATATGGACAATGAAGTCAATTACTCAGGTGTGAGTGTAACAGAGTGTCAAAGTCTTGATGGTTCTGTGGGTCTCGTCTCAAATCTGAGCTTTATTTAGTATTTTCAATTGGATTCAGTTCAGGTGATTGGCTGGGCCATTCTACAGCTTGAGTTTCTTTCTCTGAAAGCATTTGAGAGTTCCCTTGGCTGTGGTTTGGATCATTGTCTTGCTGAAATGTCCTCCCTGGTTTCATCTTAATCATCCTGCTAATGTAGATGTTGGACTGAAGCAGCTAATATTCATTTACACTAGTGAAGGGCAGAAGGTGGCTGAATAACTTCTGGGAGATTTCAGCTGCTGTCCTGGCTTTCACAGCCTTTCTAAATCTTCCTTTCTTCATCTATTCAATACTTTTTCCCTGTATCATTTCAACTACACATAACTTAATTTGTAAACTAATTAGATTTGATTTCATTGCTTAACCCTCTACTGCATGCATTATGATAAATCTATTAAAAAAAAATCTATTAAAAAATATGACTGTTTTTCTTTTCCTAAAATGGCTTAACTTGAAGTGCTGTAAAAAAAAAAAAAAAAAAATTAAATATTTTTTTAAGTTACTTTATGTTATGTTGCCATATGGCAACAATGTCCAATAGTAAATCCAACTTAGAAATTTCAAATTACTTATAATTAATAATTTAGTTGTTTGAAATGGTTTAATTGGTGTTGCAGTATTATACGCTTTAACACAGAACTTATAAATGACACCTTATACACACTTTCCAACAACTGATATTCCAACAGCTTTCATTTATTCCATTCTTTTTTGCTGAATATTATTGAAAACAATTATAATATTGTATTATCATGTATACAACATACAGTAAATATAAATATTTTCTCCAGTAAATATTATAACAAATAAATAACAAGTCTTATATATCTAGATGCATCAGAATAATGTAGCTACTAGCTAACAATATTTATATATTATACTATTTACTATACTACACCTGTATTTTATGCCTCAGGGCAAACTTGAACTCTCTCCATCACTGCTCTTATCAAATGTCCCTTTAGCATCATTCTCATGGTCACTAAAACCAACACAATCTCACGGCAATTCGTAATTTTTTGATTTAGTGTCTAATTCGTATGAATTTGTAAGATCTAATTCGTACAATTTAGTACAATTTGCTCATCCCCCAATGACAGTTGGGTTTAGCGGTGGGGTTAGGTGCCATTTCTTCTTTTTTAAATCGTACAATTTTGTACGACTGAACTCTAATGAATTCGTATGAATTAGCCACTAAACTGACAAAACGTAAAATACTTACGTTTTCTCGTGTGATCAGGCTGCTAAAACCCATCTCATCCTCACTTTCATCTGCAGGAAGAGAAAGTTCTGTCCTTTTCTTGTTTCACTTACCATAGAGCATGGTGGTGCTCGCTAATACACTGTTCTCTGAATTCATATCTATTCAAACGTAATATTGCCATTAAAACTAGATCTTATCCATAACGCAAATGCCATTAACACATGACTAATCAACATTATATTACTAGCATTCATGTTGTTATGGTTACAACTTAAAAGTTCACAGCTGACGTTGCTAGCTAGCTTACCCATTACAATATTGCACGTTCTACTATTGCACAGTGTTGCCATTTGGCAACACATACATTTGATCGATTTACAAAAAACTAATTTGATTAAAGAAATAATAATTTAGTTGTGAATATGTCATACTGGATGTGATGTTTCAGAATATTTTGTGGATCTGACATAATTTGATCCTTTGTTTTTATTGACGTTTACATTTACATTCAGCAACTACTCACAATAAACGCCAGTCTGTCAGATATCGCGCTACAGAAAAACACTGAATGTCATGTGACTTCACAGCACATCATTGGCTACACTAAGGTCTTCCTTTCCAACCCCCCAAAAAAATCAATGTTGGTCTTAAAGAAACAGTGGCATGGAAATTAACATAAATATCATGTTGCCATATGGCAACACCATGCCGTAGAGGAAGATATTTATTTCTTTGATTGTTACAAATATCCAGAGAAAATTTCAAGTCAATGCACCTTTAGAAATGTTTTTTTTTAGAGAAATATAAATGAATATATGAAATAAATAAATATATACAGTATATTAATATGAGACCATAGCAAGAGAATAACCCCTTTGTTTTTGGGGCTTGTTTATTACATTATTTCTAATGGGGAAAGCTGCTTATTATTTTTTTTTATTTTAACTCCACTGTGATCTTTTAATATGATTCAAAGAATGTTCCTGTATTGTTTCTGTAGTTAATATGTCTATTTAAGGCTTAGATGAGAACTTTATTAAGCTGTGTTTTGATTGATAATCTTTAATTGTGATTTAAATTTGCGATCGAGCAAGTTGTATAAGTATGTTTAAAATAGATCTTGACAAGTTTTGCAGTTCAGAAGATGCATATTAACATCCTTGTAAAAATAAATTCAAGAACACGCCGCTGATGCCGATGAGCTCAAAACAAAGCTAATAATAGAGGCAATCCTACACAGAGGACTATTTTCGTATAGGCTTTTTAAAATTCCAGAAATATACATGTTTCAGTGCAATGTTAAGAAGAATAAAACTTGCTTTAATTTTATATCCTGTTT
This sequence comes from Danio aesculapii, assembly GCF_903798145.1. Classification (NCBI taxonomy): domain Eukaryota; kingdom Metazoa; phylum Chordata; class Actinopteri; order Cypriniformes; family Danionidae; genus Danio; species Danio aesculapii. The sequence goes on along the minus strand of NC_079456.1, from coordinate 13,941,603 downwards.
GATATTTATTCAACCAGATTCGCTTGCGATATGTTTGCTGACCTGAATGCAGTGTGGATACAGTAATACTGCGCTAGAGCTCTAAAAATACACATTTAAGAGACGCTGCTAATGCTAATGTAAACAGGCATCGGTAGTCCACGCTGGAAACAAAAGACAAACAAACAAAGACTGCAGTTGTAGAGATTCAAAAATAGCCAACCACACAAAATCAAAAGCCACTTCCCAGAATGTGAGGAACAAACCAAACATCCCGCTCTCCCTTTGTCTACAGCAATTTGTGGAAACTGGTACATCTCGCTATTCGACGGAAGCCAGTGACCTGATTAGGGCTGGATGAAAACAGTTTCTAATTAGCGGTGAACAGCGTCACCTCCTCAGAGAGTTGAGCTGAAATAAAGTGTCAACAACAGCAGGAAACTTCCAAAGAAAAACTCCAATATAGCATGTGCGCTAGGGGAATTAGCCCGTATCTGAGTTTGGGACTATTATACGACCATGCAAAATACAATTTAGCAGGGAGAAGCTCATTTACAGAGTGGATTGGCAAATACATTAAAGGAATACTCCACTTTTTCCTGATAATTTTTAACTCCTCTGGAGTTAAGTTTTACCATGTTTAATACTGTACATTCAGCCAAATAATTTAGCTTAGCTTAGCATAAATCATTAAATCAGATTAGACAATTAGCATCTCAGTCAAACAATGTAAAAATAGTTTTTATAAATTGTTATTAAAAGCTTCTGTAATTACATAGTTTCTATACTCTTTATGTACTGTATATACAGTATACTATACTCTCATTCTGGTGTAATAATCAATTAACTTTGTCGCGATATCATCACTAGAACAGGCGATCTTGGTATATCTGATGTAACTAGAAGAGTTAAGCTTTAAATAGAAAAATTACAAAAAGTTTTTATTTTTTATTTTGAGCAACATGCTAATGGTCTAATCCAATTCAATGAATTATGCTAAGCTAAGCTAAAAGTGCACCCCCCAGATCCAGAGATTATCTGAATGGATTCAAAAATGATAAAACTCATCTATTTAATTCTAGGAGGCATTAGTCTTTCAAAAAAAGTGCAGTGTTCTTTAAAAGTGGTCAATTCTGAGTTATTTGCTCTTTGTAGTGATGCTACGTCGCAGCATTCAGTAAACCAAAAACCAGGGTTTAATCATCCCAACTCATGTTTGATCCAGTTGAGTTGATTTGATGCCTCAAAAATATGTCAGAAACATAATAGCTTCGTGGGATGAAAATTATCTTTTGATATGTGTTAGCAACCCATTTGTTTATTTGTATTAAATAGGTTAATGATATCCCCGCCAAATGGAGCATCAAGCAATTTCCGTCAATTTTCTGCTTCGGACGTGTACCAAACTAAGCCTCTTTTTCCTTCCCTGAAAATTTGACACAATAGGGCTGGTTTGATCCAGCTCTGTTTGGACAGGAATCACCATCAAAAGCGTCAATTCGCATTGATTTCTCATTTCGGTTGAAGCCATTATGGGAAATAAGAATGACAGATATGACAGAGTGAGTTTCAGCCCTCTTTAGAGAGGTCGACCTTTGTCAGAAGAGTCTAAATCAAAGCTATCATCTCTCAAATATCATGTAAATGTAAGACGGGGGTGACGCATAATGCTGCACATCAATAGCTGTGTAGCAACACAAAGAAGTGTACTTATTTTGCTGCCTTCAAGTCATTTGAATAGATCAGCTGTCCTTTGTTAGGAAGTGAAAGGAAGTGAAAAATAGTTCAGGGTGCAAGACTTTGTTGTATAGAATTTGCTGGTGTGTTTATGCCAGGTGTTGTTGTTGGGCTAACATAGCATCATGAATTCATTCATTAGCATCTTTAAATTGTCATTTTACTGATCGATAAAGTTCACACTTTCAGCTGTTCAGATTTTCAGACTTCAAATACTGTGGTACAATTGAAATTATCAGGCATTGCATTTAAAAATGTTAACATATTTGTAATTGTGTGATGGACAGGAAATGATGACAGAACCAATTTTAGTAAGACTTTAGTTTAGGTCACAATTTATGGTATTTGAAAACCATAAGCTAGAAGTTAGGTTTAGGTTTTAAGTGGAATTAGGGATGCAGAATAAGGTCATATTTTGTGACTACTAATGAATAGTTAATTTCTTAGGCAGGTAATAAGCCAGTATTGCTAGCATGAATTGTGACCTAAACTAAAGTGTTACCCAAATTTTGAATAACTTTTTATGTTTAGTCAACAAATATAACATTCAAATAGCTTAATGCAGGACTTTTCTGTAAAGCATTTGTTGTTGTTTTCTGCCAAGTGTGATTTGGCTAAAGTGGCACATTGAGTTCACTCTCTAGCGTCTGAAAATGTTTAATTTTTCATTTTACTGAGAGAAGAACTTAGTTTATTCATCAATACATCTGGGTGTTTAGGCTGTTGGTGAGTGTAAATGTGTAAAGCTTTAAATAATGTGGTGAAATGTGATATTTGTTTTAGCAATTTTCCAAATTTCTGACATTAATTTTTTTGATTAAAATAGGTTTGAAGCCAAAGAAGTAAATGGAGTAAAAAATTTCAGAGCAGATTCGAAAAACTTAATGCTAAACAAACTACATTCATATAGCTTAAGTGTCTTTTGGATAAAATAACAATGTAAAGATAAAATTTACATTTTGCTAAAGGAAAATCTTAATTAATTCATCAGAACATCTAAATGCTTTAAAATTATGATTTTTTGCCCTAAATAGTGTATTTTACAGAACACATTTTGTGATTAGCTACAGGCATTAATTGTAAAAACATTAACCCTCCTGTCGTGTTCACCTACTGCCACTTACTTAAGTGTTCCCAGTCAAAATTGACCAGACCTGCTCTTAAATTAGCCCACACACACACACACAAATCAATCTTTAGCCATGAACAATGTCTCAAAGTACTGTTTAACATGAATTTAAAGAATAAAACATAAAATAACTGCAATGAAAATAGTGAGTGAGTGAGTGAGTTGGGGTGGTGTACAGTAAAGAGACGTATTCTGTCTGATGGATGAATATGGTCTGGATACCCAATCATTTCCTATGGCGGTCCCTTTTGACAGGGAAGTATATCATAAGGCCTTGAGACAATCAGAATTAAAACACAATATTTAAGTGTGTTTTAAGCAACACAGTCTCATGGCAATTCGTAACTTTTTGATTTAGTGGCTAATTCGTATGAATTCGTACGATCTAATTCGTACGATTTAGTACGATTTGCTCATCACCCAATGACGGTTGGGTTTAGGGGTGGGGTTAGGTGCTACGCCTCCTTTTTAAAATCGTACAATTTCGTACGAATGAACTCGTATGAATCCGAATTAGCCACTAAACTGACAAAACGTAAAATACTTACGTTTTCTCGTGAGATCAGGCTGGTTTTAAGTTGTAAATGAGTCAGATTTGACCCAAACACGACAGGAAGGCTAAATAAATTAAGTACATGTTGTCAAAACAGATTTTAAATCACTTTTATCATCAGTTTTAACAATTATTAAAATAGCTTAATGCAAGTGCATATACTACATATTGTTGTATAGCATTCGCTTGCATACTGCGCTTTGTGTCTTTGGTTAAAGTGATATGATGATTTCATTCATTTGCATCTGAAAATGTTTAAACATTCATTTTACTTAGAAGTTGTTTTATTCATAGGAACATCTGGATTTTACATATAGTAGTTGGTAAAGATAAATGTGTTTAGCCTTAAATAATCTGGCATTTTGTGACTTTTTATTGATTTTGAGGCACTCAGGTTTTTGAGAGTGATCCGATTTGGCACTGTAAGGAAGAGTAAAAAGTGACAGAACTTTCAACAGCATTCATGCAAATGTATAACTAATTTTGTATTATAATGGCTTACTGCAGTACTGTGTTGAATAGCATTCGTGTTCTTATGCTAACTGTCGTTTGGCTAAAGTACCACTAATTCACTCATTAGCATCTGCAAACAGGTTTAAATTGTCCTATTACTTAGGGAAGAAGTTGGTTTATTCATCAGAACATCTGGATGTTTGGGCTGTTGATAAGGGTAAAGGTTTTTAGCCTTAAATAATGTGCTAATGTGATTTAGCAAAGCAGCTTAGCTTGGATTTGAGTCTTTTCTATTTTCACGATGCCAGAGTTGCGTGCATGTGCGCGCGCTCATAAGTCCAGAGGGCAGTTGTGAGTGGCATGAATTTAATCCAATTTCTCCATCTCCAGCAATGCGGAGCTGTAATTCACCCGCCTGAAACATTCTCTTCCAGTTGCCATTACACTTATCAGAAATTGGCGCAGGCTAAGTGTGCGTGAATATATTAATCCCATTGTTACATTAACTGATTAATGCCACTAGTATTTCCATGATCCTGATTTTGTGCCGTCCAAATTCCCTCTCTAGGGTCGAGCAAGCCACATATCCACTTCTAAATGGGATAGCCAGAATTAGCGATAAAGCATTAGCATAGGCCACCATGGAAACTTCTAAGCTGGTTTGTAATAAATTATGCTATTTCAAGACTTTAAAGAAAACACACTCCTCAACCATGTTGTCATAAGCCCTGGACAAATTTCCAGAATAGTATGAGGACCATATACTATAGATATATCAAAAAAAATCCTCACAGAAGTTTTGGTTACCACTTGAAATTACAGTATACACCATCAGACTTTAAAACGCTTTATTTTAATGGTTTCAATTGAGTTCTGTGACATACTCCATTAGGATTTAATGGTTTTAACATGCTAATAATCAAAGAGTAAAATGACACCAGTATAGATCAATTAGGGCCCTTCAATATATGCTTTTGTTTTTAACAAAGGTACAGATAATTTTGTAAACTTCAGGCTGATTTAAATGACTGAGGAATAATGCAAAAATGTCTTTTAACATCTTGAGTCTTAAGGGACTTGCTGTCTTTACAAAAACCCGACTCTTATGGAACTACATTTAACGTGAGGTGAAAAAAGAGGCAAGGTAAGAGTTGTCTTATATTCTTGGCTCCCCTAAGGGTTTGAAGAAGTGGGCTAGAGAAGAGCCGCTCAGTGTTACGTCAGCTGGAAACAATAAACCGAACAGAGCCATCATCCATCATGACCGTTTGATTCCGCTGACAGCACGTCAAGTCCCGTTGATCTCCAGGAAAACCTTCAGGATCGCTGACGGGACTACGGCGGTGCTCTGATGTGACAAAAATTCAGGTTTACCTCGTCCTGGCAAACTTTTTATGACATGCCCCAAAAAATTATGTAAAATCTTTGTGAAATCTTTGGATGATAATACTGGGAAAAATGTTTTTTTTTTAATCTGTAGTTAGGTCAACTTTTAGTATTGTATATGAATAAAGACACATTCATACAGCGGTGGACTAGGACAGTTTTTTCACTCAGGAAAGATATTACCCTAAGCCACCTGAGCTGTGGCAATCCGTAAATGAATAGCGTGTGGGGTGGGGTGGGGTTGTGCGATCAGTAAGTGTAATGCTGTGTTCAAATCAGACACAGAACACACAAATAAATTGTGCTATTCACATATAAATAGACATGGCATGAACATTTTGAGTTTACTTGCTTCATTCGCGCATTAAAATTCACTTCACAATAGCTGCAGATTTGTGTTATGGGAAGGGTTTCTGTCTGCCCGGTGTCTGCTAAATTGCCAACATGGATATTATTAAGAGAGTAGCTGTGTTTATATTCTTTAGGAAGGCTGAAAAACAGCGTATATTTGTTTGGCATCGTGTCTAAGTGCACTAGGTGAACCCATCTCATTAACTCCTCCAAAAACCTACCTGGATGATCTTTCAGTGGTGCTTCAGACTGAGGATTTCCCCTCAGGACACCAACAACAGGCGCTACGTCATAATCACTCCCCTACAAGAGCAAGCTCATTATTGGTTAAGGCGGCGCGATTGTCAACTGAAGTTCAGATTTTCCAACTTGAGCGATCCACGCGAAATGTCAAACACTCAATTTGTGCTACTTCATTCACGTGAATCACGTCATTTGCGCGAAACGCCGCAGGATGTCTTTTCGTGACTTTGTATTGAATTAACATGTAAATCACTCGTGCTTGTCACTTAATCCGCATCTGGTTTGAACACAGAATAAGGAGGCGTTGATGCTGTGATCGGTAAGTGAAGGGGGGAGGGGTGTGATTGGTAATTGAAGAGTGGGGGGGTGAGATGTCAGGCCAGATTCATGGTTGAACGTCAAGGCCCGGTGCTCCCTCCGCCCCTGCATTCATATTATTTTACAGTACTTCACAGAATTTGTAGTTCTATTGTAATGTATTTACTGTAGCATAGAAAGTTTTTATTTCACAGTTGTTTCTTTTTTTATATCACAACTCTGACTTTCTAATAGTTCTAAAAGTTTAGACTTAAATGTTTGTTGCAGAAAAAAACATACACTACTGTTGACATACACTTCTTCTCCATATGCACTAGACACTTTCTTATAATCACTCTTTGTTTCTGTAAAACAGTGTAATTCTTAGTGTGCTTCATGGAGGTGAGTGGGCGTGACAAACCACCTGTAGGAATCTGTAGTTCCAAATAGAAAAGTAATTCAGATATCTCAAAATCTTAGTTTGTTGCCATTCTGAGTGTATAATTACCATTTGTGAGTTTACATATCCAATCCTGAAATAGTTTGTAGCATCTTTGAGTTTACATCTCATGACTCATGAGTCTGGCTATAGTCACAATTATAGATATAGTCACAATTATAGTTATAATTCAACAATAATATATATAATTCTGTGATTAATACACACAGAAATCTATAAAATCTAAGTAAACCGTTTGTTTTTTGAAGAATTGATTGCTCTCTACTGATTCGTGTTGGATTCCTAACAGTGTGGAAATTGTTTTTTATTAATGATCATGAGGGCAAATTAATAATAATAAAAATAATGATAACATCGAAGCTGCTGTAATATTCCATAAAAATAAAACGCTGATATATCTGATTCAATAATAAAAAAAATTAAGAAGGATGTGGAAATAAATACTGTAATATTTAATATTTTGTTAAAAAATAATTTTTAATTTTGTTTTATAATGACTTTACAAGGATCAGTACATAAAAAAACAAACCTCCTTTGGGTGAAGGAATGTAAACACACCTTTTTGTTCCAAAAATGTTTGAGAGCACAATGGCCATTTTGCTTTTCTTTGTCCTGTAGATTCTCCAAGTGCATGGTTTGGAGGAGGAAAAAAAAACATAATTTCCCCTGCATGCAGTGCTTTGTGTCACAGAAATTATTTGCCTTCGATCCCTTTATGGGATTTTCAAAATGTCATTTGAAATGGAAAGGTGGTGGTGTGTTATGAAAGAACAACAGTCCTGTTCCTTTTCTCCCCCTCTGGCCTTTCTGCACAGTGCACATACCTTCATAATGCAAAAATAAACCAGGCTATTAAGGCTAGAACTCTCCAGGGTTTCAAAGTTTTTATTACTGCTTAAAAGTACCACCCTGTCTTTGGCACAATGCGGAGAAGAGCCTTTCAGCATCCATCTTGGAAATCACAGTTATTGAAAGATAGGTCAGGGGAAAATTTTGAATGTATGCGTCAATGTAATGATTATGGCTCTGACCTTACAGTGCATGTAATTTTACATCTCTGTTCCTGCACAGATTATTATAGGAATTTGTAATTTTTGTCAAATTATTTTTTTAATTGAAGAAAAAGTTAGTCTGTTTGTCCTGTTCTATCCACTGCTCTCCAGCGTAAATGCAGGTTATGCACATGCTTTTCCAACATTTTTTAACTTGTTAAAGCATTTTTTATAGCCATATTTTATTTTATTTGGCCTATTTTTATATTTTTCTGATATGTATTTTTGCACTAGAAAAAAAAACTTTTGTTGTGGTGTCAACAGAAGCACTTGAGAAACAATTGGGGAAAAAATAAAACACTCAGTTATGATGAAAAAAAAAATAACAAAGTGGTTTGAAAAAAAAAAAAAAGATTTTATATTATTATTTTCAGTCCCATAATTCAGCTGTTGTCACGTTTTTTCTCTATCGTCGTTTGTCACGTTGTCACAGTGACATCCAATCATGTCATTTTACATTTTGACGTACACTATTTTCATCCAATCTCCATATTGAATTTGCGTTATGAAGGCGGGATCAATTTGCATCGAGTTCAACTCGACGTCAAAGCGATTTACTTCAGTTGACTTAAATCAAGATAAAAAGACGAATGACCATCATAAGGTATGTTGAAACGAACTGTGCAACTTACTGAAAGGTGTTGTGTCACGGGTAATCGCTAAATTGGTGTTTCATGTTGTGGAAAGGCGTCAATAAATCAGCTCATAGATGTTGTCACGTAGCATCTTACCTTTACCTCAGAAACGGGCGCCAAAACGATTTACTAGTTATGTCACGGTAAGAACATGAACAGACGTTATAAGGTAAGTTGAAACGAGCAGTACAGCTTTAGAAAATATATTATAATTATCGCTGAGCAGGGTTTATACCGTGGTGAGATCAAAAAGCGTATTTACACATTAGATTTACCTCAGAAAAGCGTTTAACAAATTATCAATTAGTTACATAAATAATGATAATGATGATATAATGATGATGATGTGTGTGTGTGTTGAGGTGAAGTTGGTTTTATATTTGCACATTCAGACTTTCTCCTTAATAGGCCTAATATAATTTCAGAAAAGTATTCTTATCAAATTCTAAAAAGCGAAATCCTATTATCAGCCAATGACTATCAAAGTACTGTATAACATTGATCACAGTCCATTAAATGGTGCTAATGTTGTTTTGAAGTCATATTTTGGATTTTTGCTATTCTTATCTAAATCGAATGGAATATTTTATTTATTTTTAAACATTCTGTATGTTCAAATCCGAAGTTGTTTCAGTATTAAATGTCAATCCTGTATGCATATTACATTGTAGCCTGTAGTGAAACAAATTAGACAGACTTTGAAAATGTTTACACTGTGCTAGGCATGGGACGATAACCATTTTCAAGGTATACGTCCCAGGGAAATGTTTGGAAAAGTCAAGGTTTTAAAGCCGTCAAAATATTCTGCAATACCACTCCTAAGTTATGTGTACGATTTTTTATTTACTTTTTTTCGTTTTTTTGGGACAATATCTCCAGCAGACAAATAAATCTCCAAAGATGCCGTTTTAAATTGTAAAAAAAAAAAAATTGAATTATTTAGCATAGCATGTTTACTGTACCAAAATATTTTAAATGTTTCTTAAAATAAAATATATTGTGTTTAAGAGGGTAAAAAGTTTTAGTTTTTTTACCCAGACATTTAATATATATATATATTAATATATCATACAGTCAGAATCTTATACCAGCCCATGCCTACACTGCACGCTGAGTGAGTAACAAAGCCGTTATGTACAAATTTCCATTATGAATACCTTTATTAATTTAGAATGAGACATTTGATTAGCTTCTATTAAATGTGTCTTGTTTTAACGAATGCCATTACAATCTTTTTAATTTATTATTTGTTTTCATTTGAGATTTTTTCATATTCTAAATAAAACTAAAGGATTTAGAAATTGAATGTTCTTTCTAGCTCAACGCAATTTAATAGTCTAAACAATTTAGGCCCAGGCATGGGACGATAACCTTTTTCAAGGTATACCGCGGTTTGGAAAATTCAAGGTTTTAAAACCGCCAACATTTTCTCTGTAAAACCGTTCCTAAGGTATGTGTAAGATTTTTTATTTACATTTTTTTTTTTTTTTTTTTTTAGGACAACAGTATCTTAAAAATATCCAAATAAATAAAAATATCCAAAGATGCCATTTTAAATGGTTAAGAAATCTGTGTATTTGAAACTAATGAAGACAGCAGAAGTCAATGATTCATCATAAATGATAAATTATAAATGATAAATTATTAAGCCTGACATGTTTACTGTTCCAAAATATTATACATTTTTCAAAAAATACAATATATTGTTTTCAAAGGGGAAAAAAGTTTTTGTTTTTTACCCAGACATTATAAAAGAATATATTTTAGAGCAGAATTCACAATACCGTGATGCCTTGAAACCGTGATATTTTTATCCAAGGTTATCCTACCGTCAGAATCTTATACCGGCCCATGCCTACTTAGGCCTAATTCTTATATGTGCTTAATTAATTTTCTAAAACATACAGTGTAGTGTAAATGCAAGGCATGGGACGAGAACAGTTTTCATGGTATACCGCGGTTTGGAAAAGTCAAGGTTTCAAAACCGCCAAAATTTTCTGTAATACCGTTCCTAAGGTATGTGTAAGATTTTTTTATTTACTTTTTTAGGACAACAGTATCTGCAGCAGAAAAGATATCAAAGATGCCGTTTTAAATTGTAAAGATCTGAGTTTTTGAAACCAATGAAGACTGGTCAATTAATCTTTTGAATTATTTAGCCTGACATGTTTACTGTTTCAAACTATTATAAATCTTTCAAAAAATAAAATATATTGTGTTCAAAGGGGAAAAAGTTTTTGTTTTTTACCGAGACATTTAAAAAGAATATATTTTAGAGCAGTAATCACAATACAGTGAAACCGTGATATTTTTATCAAAGGTTATCATACCGTCAGAATCTTACAACGGCCCATGCCTAGCAAAAGCATGTTTATTACTAAGGAAACCAAAACAACCAAACAAAATTATATTTAAATTTAACACAGCACATCACATACAGTACCTTTGCATAAGGTACACATACAGTACCATTCTATCTAGTATTGTGAAAAGGCAAAGCCGATAATTGATGTTTTAGCTGACAAAGTCTATGGTTAAAGTGACATCCAGCGGTCAAAAGCCGTATTTTTAATGCAACCGTGGCGACCGCAAGCACGGCAGCAGAGGGAACACGTTGAAGTGTTAACATCTGTAGATTTCAGACCGAATATTCAAAGTACCATGGTAAACAAAATAGGGAGCGTGTCACAAGTTGTCTCTGAACGAATGTACGAATATAAAACCAACTTTACCTCAATATGTGTATCTTCACTTTTTGGGGGAGCATCGTTTTAAATGCATTTTATTTTTATTTCATTTTTGATCCGCTACAAAATAATGCTGTTTTTTTTCATCCCCCCACTGTCACAAAATCCTAGAGCCAGGCCTGGTGTGAACTCACATTTAATGTCTTAAGAAGTCCATCAATTAAGACTGTAGTCTGAATAGATTGATAGCAAGTGAGTCCTACGCAGAGCACAGGTTTCTGTATGAATGATGTCGAATCACGGCGATCTAATTGAGATATAATCACCTAAAGAGTCCCAGACATTTTTATATCTGCTCTGGAGTCATTAACGCTGGAGATTTGTAACACCTGCTTAGGAAAAGTGCTGTGTCAAGGAAGGGAGATTAAAACCAAGAGTTCTTTATTTCTCCTGGAAGACACACACACACACACTTGCAAACACACACCCTTGAGGCCCTGCCTATTATCTGTCCGATGTGTAAAATGTTCCTCAGAGCGATCGATGAAGATCAGGTCCGAGGAATTGATAACCTTATAAAGCCTGTAATTACTTTCCTTCCTCGGCAACGAGCAATAAAGTTTTTATTATGGATCTCTCCACTCACGCCGCCAGTCTTAGACAGTGAGGGATGTTGGAAATTAAAACTCGCAGACTGTGATTGTTTCACCCACTGAAGATGCACGGATTGAAAGTAACTGCTTATTTCAAGGGCGACCCGGGCCTACCATGTTATTCCCATCAATGTGGAGGTCTAGGAAGAAGCTAGCAGGCCTTCATTAGAAATAAAAACAATGTGCAGTTTTGTCAATCGAACAGTGTAAGTTTTAGGACATTTTCAGTAAAACTGCAGCAGAACTTTAACCCTCAGGATGTCTGAGGGTTTTTTGAGCTCTGGAGAAGTTTTGACATGCCCTGATATGTTGTTTTTTTCAGTTTATCATAAATATATTAATGTCTAAAGTCAGACTGTATTCAGCACAAACTACCGCAATATGTTTAGTTACATCTACATATTAGCACCGTATATGCCTATTGTGATGATAGTTTTACAATTTTTCAAAATATGGCTAAGTACATGTTTTTAGAAAATAAATGGGGTCAGTTTCGATGTTATGTTGCTTAATTTATTAATTTTGGAAAGGATGAAAAAATTTGCCTGGTTTGCATTCTAGTGTGAAACGAATCTTTAAAGAAAAAATTCTAAAGTGTAGGATTTTTAGTGTAGGGCTGCACAATGTTGAAAAAACTGAGATTGCAATATTTTGTTTTTCTGCAATATATATTGCTATTTGAATATAATTTCACAAGATGACTTGAGTAACTCTAATCGAAAAGTATCTATAATTTTAGGGGAGTGCATCTGCATAAAATGTACAAAATTATACAAAAATATACCAAATAAAATAAAGATGAAAGCGAAAGAACAAAGATAAAAATGAAATAAACAGTGCATCATAGTTTTTGCTGGAGGTTCAGAGACGCAATAATCAAATGTATATTAACGCTGTATATTCTTCATTCTATAAATAAATAATAAAATATTTGTTAATGTGGCAAACTTCAGAATTTCTTGTTCAAATTGGTTTCAATTTGTTCGAAATCTTAGTCACAGGGCTTTAAAATACATTAAAACGTAAGTTTCACACTACACTAAATAAAAAAATATTCAAAGATGATTCCTTGTATTTACAAATTTTTTTTACGTTAAGTGGTTGTAAACAATTTATTTGGGATGAATTTAAACAAACAAATTAAGTTGAACATTGCTCAATTTAATTTGTTTGTTTAAATTCAACACAAATAAATTGTTTGCAACAGTTTTGCATGCAACACTTTTTTTTCAGTCTATTAGAACCTATTACATTAGGTCAAGTTGTGACTATTGTAATAAACATTACAATATCAATGCTGAAACCATATATTGTGCAGCTCTAATTAAGTGCATTTCCATTTAGTTGTTAGAACTGCTTGTACCCTAGTAAGCAAAAGTAAATGAGGCAAGCTTAATGGAGACAGCTGATTGGTCAAGTGCATGTAATGTTCAGTATGTAAGAGTTTATTTGGCAAATGCTTTTCTATCTCATATTATTTGAATTAACCTTTTTTCGCTAGTCGATTGGTGAAGTTTTGTATGGGTGAAGTTTGTTTGTCGCCACTGGCTTGTTTGGCTTGGGACTCGTGGAGTTGCGTATTGATTGATTTGCTCTGCAGTGTTTGGACTTTCAGCAGTGAAAATTAAACCACACTGAACTAAACTAAAATAAACTGAACTTCAACTCTGAAAACTGGACTGACACAGTTTCAATCTACTAGAACTTCTAAGCTAACCTGCTTTGACACAATCTACAATGTAAAAGCGCTATAGAAATATAGATTAATTGAATTGAAGTCGATAAACCACCTCAAGCAAGTGCAAAAACTTTTTGTGAATTAATGGATTCTAATTTTAAACATTTTTATCATACAACATACTACTTATACTTTGGATAGGCTCTTGTGGTATTTTGATGTCATGAAATGACCTGCGCAGTGCTTGAATGAACACGCTTTATGTGTACGCTTGTTTGCATTACATTGTTTTCTGTAGATCACACCTTCTATAATTATTGCAGGTTATTAGTCAAACTACTTTTCAGTCATTGGCTTCAGCAGGTATGAAAACAAAACTAAAACTAAAAATCCTGGCCAGGACATGTTCCATAAAAATGGCACTTATTGTCACTTTAAACCATTGGTCTGAAACTCAATTCCTGGAGGGCTGCAGCTCTGCATAGTTTAGCACCAACCACCTCCAACTCACACCTGCTTAATAGTCCATAGTAGTCTTGAACACCTTGGTTAGTTGGATCAGCTGTGTTTGAGCAGGGTTGAAACAAAACTGTGCAGAGCTGCGGCCCACGAGGAATCGAGTTTGAGACCTATGCTCTAAACCAAGTCTTGCTTGTTGCTACATGCTAATGTGGACTCTGATGGCAGTTACCTTTAGTCTTCAGTGAAATAATTTTAGCACTGTTTTCTTTGTCATTTACCTCAGAGAGAAGTGTATGGTTTAACTGTTTCTCCAAGTGAAAACTGTTTGAATATGATGGATTATTTTGATGTATCTGTTGCTATGAAACTGACTTGTGCTGTATGCTTGGCAGTTTTCTGAAAATGTGAATTTATATTATACACACTCGTCTTATCAAGTGGGAATTGTGTCAGTCCTATTTATTCATTTTATTTATGGAACATTTAGAAATCTTTCTTTTAAAAATAGCTCTGCTAAGAATTCCTGCAGAATTTAATCTGTTGGTGTCTCACTCTGGTAGTCATGCTCTGGATAGATGGAAACATTGCTTAATCGATGCTAAATTCTTCTGACAAAATTATATTGATAAAGCATAATGAAATAGAGTGCATACCCTGAAAAAGCCGAAGTTAATGGATTTGATGTCAGTTGTCGGTCAGATGCGGTTGTAGTCGCCTTGTAATTGAAAGTGGAGTGAATGAATATTGGTGTGCGGTTTGCCGTTTCTGGATTGTCCTCTGTGGAGGATATGAGACTTGCAGTAATTCATTCTGCAGTTTTAATAAATAAAGCAAGACCTGTCGGTCAGTCTGGACAAAAATGATCACAGATGAGATCTTGCTCTCAGATTCTGTAGAGAACAAATGGAGACATTTTTTCTGTGTTTTTGAGGGGTTTCACATACAGATGAAATCATTGTCAAAATGTTCAGAAAAATCAGCAAAGACAAAAAAAAACATATATACATGTAAAACATAGATTATTTACTAAGCGTGTTTAACAATGTGATAATTATAAGATTGTTTACTTTTTTAGTTAATTGAGTTATGTTCATTCTCAATTCATTTATTCCAATTAGGGTTGGGCAATGTCGACCAATTTGGCATCGTACAATGTCTAATGTGAAACATTGAGATGGATGATGGCATCGTCGTTGTAGGCAGCGGTGAATTAATTATTTATGAACAATTAATTAATTCATAACAAATTGATTAAATTGTAGCCTATCGTTTCAACTACCTGACCCGCATGGTCTTTGTTTTACCCATAACAAAATCATAAATAAGGATAAGTTACACACAAATTACCACCTGTCAATCACTTTTTCCGCGGGTAGAGTGATTTGTGTCGTTATAATGGCGTCGACAAACTTGGTTGGTGAAAAAGGTTGGTAGGTACACAACCAAAAGCAACCAACCAACTGTATCTGAGGTTTTTCAAACGTGAAAGCAAAAGATTGAAGCAGTGTACTGACGCTGTGGCACGTTACCTGATAGATTCAAAAGACCAAGTAGTCGTCAGATAGAGACAAGATTAATTAAAAATCACTTTAACAACTATAGTGAGGATCGCGATGCCGGCTCAGCTTTGGGATGGATGTCTATCGGCCATCGGTGATGGACGATGGCATCGTCTACCCTAATTCCAATCAATTTTTTGGTAATTAGAATCATAATAAATTAATTATTTTGTAATGTTTTTACAATTCTTGATTATCTATTTTTCAAATTTCTAACTTATATGTATTTATATATTATTTTAAATGTTATTTATTCTAATCAAATTTGTATTATTAATGTAATCGTATTAAATCCAGTATTGTAGTAATTATCAGATTTTTACTTTATTTTTACTTTGTTTTTATGTATTATTTAATTTATCAATTAAATTATTCACAAATCATCATCTTGAGAATAACTTAAATTTTATAAATATTATTTAAATAAAAAAAATCAAAAATTGTAACAGTTTACTGCTGACCATAAGAGACCTTTCTCAAAAACATTGTTTTCAACCCTAAACTTTTGTACAGTATTGCACATGAAACTTTACCAAGGACTTCATTAAGTTTTGAAGGAGCAACGGCTGAGCAATAAAATTTTCATCCGGACTCCGATATTGGGAAATAGCAGCAGAAATTCTCAATCAGACGGTTTCCTTCAAGCAATTCCTGAAGGAATTACCTTATTACTGGGATGTTCATGTGCCCCATTCTGAAACCAGCCAATAAACTTCCCTCCTGCAAAAAAAAAGCCTCTATTCACGTTAGTCTGAAATTTATTTAGTCCTTCCAAATATGTCTGAATTCATCTCAGTCAGAAGTGAGCTATATTTGACATAAATGAGAAGCGACGGACTTCGTTTCGAGCTGCTCCATAGCGAGCACATGCCTTTCTGATAGAGCAAATCCATTTCAATTCTATTGAAAGTATCAAAAGAATAGATATGTGTTCATTTCATACTCCACTCGAGAGCTCAAAGTAATCTGGGCTTAGCGAGTCCCTCTCATGAGAAGCGCGAGAGGGAGGGCGAAGAGGATAGAAACTGTTCAAACAAAGTGAAGTGGATGAGACATTAAATTAGAAATGTTCTATTTGGCGGCCGGGTGGATTTCCACTGACGTGAGCGCGAAAAGGGCTTTACATAATCGTGAAACAAAAGGTGAAAGGCTGGCGAGTTGTTTCACGCTGGAATTCGTGTTGGCTGGCGTAATGAAGACATCCTCGGTGACATTGTATGGCCGCGGCGTCGCTAAAGGTTGAGCGGACACTACTTGAAAAGCCATTTCGTCTTTGATATGTCATGGCCATGTGAGGTTTTGTAGGATAAGCAGTTCTCATCGCAAATTGAACAACTGAGAGAGAAAGTACTCGCTGAGGACTTTGTCTGGTGGACCGTAGACGCTAGGGCACTAGGTTAGGAAGTTTAATAATTTTGGCGGATGTTCAAGAGAGAATAACACAAGAGAAGATGGATGCTAGGCTGCTACTGCCAGATACAAATGTCACAGAGAACAAGTGTGGGCATTTCAGTGGGCAAAGAGTCTGAGTGTTAATTATTGTTAGGGGTCAGTGTTTGCTTGGTTAAATTTGCATGTCCTTTATGGAAATTAACCATGTTTTTATAGTAAGCGTGATTAGCATTTGTATTGGCATTTGTTCTGCTACAAATGCTACAGATAAACTATGGTTGATTTTAGTAGTTCAACAGATCACAAATCTTATGGTTTGGAAAACATTATGGTTTTTTGTCATGGATCAGACAATTTTTCGGATCAGCTAAAAGGGAGGAGACAGCTTTCCGTTTATTACAGAAACAGTACTGCAAGAATCTTTTGGTTTTAACAAACAGAACTCAGAACCTGTAATTTTGTTACAAATAAAATGAAGAAATAATCAGTTGAATAAAAGTAAATTAGTTAAAATAGGACTACTGTTGCTGATAATGCTAAATGTATAAATCTAACATTATAATTTGTACAACCCATATTTATTTTTAGTCTTATATTGAATAACTGATTCAGTTGTTCACTCATAAAACTTCGTTTCATTGCTATAGGATTATTTTTGAAGAATTATTCATTGGCATATTTTTCATAGCTAGTTGTCAGCACCTACTGGTTAAACAATGTAATGTCTGCCTACATCTTTCGTTTTTGAGCGTTGTTAAATGTACATGATGATGATTTTAGTCTTTACCATCAACAACAGTGGTTTTTTCTAAACTAAAAACTGTTATCCCGGTACTTCTGTGTTTATTGACTAACTTAACTTGAAAGACTAAAGACTCTTTTTGATTTTTGCGTTTTAAGATTTAAATGCAGCGAATAGAAGGATTAATAAACATATGCAAATCACCATCGATTATAATTTATGTTGCATGGTTGTTGAGATTCCGATCTTTTAATGATTAATCGTGCAGCTTACACTGGATGCATTAATGCCGGCTTAACAAGTAGTGACAAATAACACCTTTAATAACCTACAACATCACCAATAACCTACCATAACTTCTTCCATCATCGCTATATTTTACAGCAAAGCCTAATACTTTCATACATTTATGCAACCAATAGTTAATAAATTGGTAATTTTTTTCCATACTTACTGTTGCTGACTTTTGTTCTCAGTTTGATCTAGCCGTTCATACATTCCACTGAACGAAATAGGTAAAAGTAAAGTATTGATAATTTGTGCTGATTATTGTATCGGATTTGTATCGGTATTAGTTAGTACAGAAGGCTGCAATTCTGTTAACTTGGTAACTAAATCATTTTGACTAAGGTATGTCTTTTAAAAACTGAAAGAGTACTGCTGACGATACGACCTAACTTTGCCATCTGAATAAATAAACAAAGAACACCGACCACACACACTTACCAAATCTGTAGAGACAGGACAATGAACACCAACTGGAGTCGTGTCATTTTTAAAAAGAGACGAGCGGCAAATATGGATTTCACCATTTCCAGATGTGCAAAGCTCTCGAGTAAAAAATGTTCCTTACAAACCTATTTCTGTCATGTGCATTGTAGTCCACACGTGAGTCCAGCTGCGCTCTCATAGCGGGGAAATGAAAACAAAACCTTTGTTGCAGCACATTCATAAACAAAACAGTGATGACCCATGTCTCCAAATTCTTGTTCTTCCATTTGTTTTGGCAGCACAACCTGGCATCTCTCTGCCGTCTGAACACTGTAACAAGTAAAACCTTTCTTCGAAGCTATCGTGCATATTAATGAAGTTTATATGATTGGTTTGAACCAACTCTTTATCATGAATGCTGCACACTCACAGACGTCACGATGTACTCGCAGGTACAGACATGCACTCTCCATGCTGGAATAAACGCAAGGATCTCATGACCGTGACGCAGCTTCAAAAAGTCGTTTCAAACCGGAAGAATGAATTTGCTCAGAATAACGCAAAAATAACCAATGTTACCTTTTTTTGAAATATGTGTCCTAATAGTGTTTTGAACTGCATGGGAAACATGTATGACTGTCAACAGCTCAAAAAATGTAGGGTTTCATGACCCTTTATCAACAGAACCCTTTTTTTTGTCATTGTTGTAAAACCATGGTTTATTCACTGCATCATTGCAAATTAGTGTATTTTTAACCCCTTGTGCATTCTATTTTTTGATTGTAAATAATTTTGCCTGTGTTAATGCATACGTTTAGCTATAATGTTAGAAATTTATTAACACATTTACATTCGCATTTGGATAAAATTTTAATCAGAACCAGGATCATTTTGTCCAGTTTTTTTGTATCCCAGACTTAACAGAAAGTTAAAACTTTCTCATTTTGTTGTAAGTAAACAAAATCTAAAATAGCTTTGCTCACTCGTTTAGCATACATGTAGCGCTACTAACCTATTTCTTACTGCTGTATGTTAACCACAAAAAGAAATTTTGGTTATATGCAATTTTGATCAGCAATTTATTTGATCAGCAATTAGCTAGGTGTTAAGTGCTAAGTATTTTGATTTATTTATTTTATTTTTTGCAGTTTTACCATGTGTCATTTCTTTCAGTTTTTTTTTTTTGTTTTTTTTGGAGGGCTAAGTTAAGGCTCATAATAGCCTATAGTCTAATTTCTTTCATTGGAGCAAAAGTTAAAGCTGCTTTTAAAGAAGTGAACAAAAGACAGACAATGCAGATAAATGAGCTTGTAGTTTTAATGAATACCTTTGTTGTTCTTTTGAAATTTAAAGTAGGCCCCATCCCTCGTTCTTCAACGTGATGAAGAAAACAGCCTGCCACGCTCAGAGCCGAGGCGGAGCGATTCGTCTTCATCGAGCCACCGAGGAACGCTTTCCTCCACGGGGGAAAGCGCTAATTGCAGTTCAACTTTTTCGCTAAAGTACCGTCTCGGCGAACAATCAGTTGCAGACAATGGAGACAAATCAAGGTAAACTCAACCTACATAAAACAATTAACCATCCACACATCAGCCCTGCAAGCGGAGGGGATTGTCTGTGGTGATGAATACTCGACTTGAGGTAAGATGTGAAAAGAGTCTCAAAAGGTCTTTGGAGGTGTCTTTTTTTTTTTTTTTTTTTTTGTATTTCTTTGTTTCCGAATAGAAAACTTGACTATGCTTTGTTTTGACTTTTTACTTGCGACATAGATTTTTATCTGTATTGTTAATTATTCTGGGGCTGAATCCACTTTTAGGCAAAATTTTTAACTCAAAATGGGCAATTCTTACTGTAATTTTTATATACAGTTTTTTATGTGGAATATTGCAACATTTATTCTCATTTATTTATACAAACCCCCACTAAAACGTTACTCTAGTAAAAGATAACTGTATAAATGTAATAAATGTTTGTTTTGCTGCTTTTTCAAACTACCTGTTTAAAATGAGTTGAAACAAAACAATTCTTAAGTTTTTTGGGACAACTTCATTGTTTTGTTCAATACACTTAAATTTGTAAAAACGTTAACTTAATTAGGTCATTGTCAAAGGATTAATCACGATTGATCATGATTAATCACATCTAAAATAAGTGTTTGTATTTACAAAATATATATGACCGTATATTTATTATGTATAAATACACAAAATTGTGCATATATATTTAATAAATTATTCATATTTAGATATAAGTGAAGTTTGTTTATAAACTAATTTTGAGAGAATCACCTATGATTATTATTATGAGTGCTTATGATTGACCATGACTGGTTCCGCATTAGCTACCACTTGATTTACCAATCAGATTAATCCTAACACACCATAAATGTCCAGAGTTTTTTACCTCAGGTATCTTCTTCTTGAATAATTCCCCCTTTCCACCCCTACTCCTACCCCCTTGCTAGATAGGGCGGCATGTCGCCCTAGTGGTTAACACTGTTGCCTCACAGCAGGAATGTCACTGGTTCAAGTCCATGCTTGGCCAGTTGATGTTTCTGTGCAGAGTTTACATAATCTCCCCGTGCTCATGTGGGTTTCCTCTGGGTTCATCGTTTTCCTTCCACAGTCCAAAGTCATGTGACAAGTGAAGTGACTAAACCAAATTGGCATAGTAAATGAGCTTTTAGTCAGGCTCTTATACAGTATATGCCTTTCAGTCAACAGTTTATCTCCCCACAGCAAACCCAATAATATGTCTCAGACCACAACTAAACTAAACTAAATTAGGTTTATTTTATATATTAACATAACGGATATTCATACAGCAGTGGATATTAACATGTATCCTGTCACATTTGCCATGCAGAAACAGTGCAAAGTTAAATGCGCACACTGTGTGTGTGTACGTGAACTTTGTAACGACATTGTGTGTGACTCATCATTGCAGAAAGGCTTGAATTTATGCCACTAAAAATACATCCGATAATCATTGGGAAAGTTCTTACTGTAGTATTTCTCACAAATGTTGAGATAAATATGAGATCTGCTTCCTTCATGTCTGTCACTGTGCTGTTTATCTGACACAGCCAGAGATTGAGGCACACTCAGGCATGTGGGAACGGTGGGCGGGGAGAACTAGCTCATTTGCATTAAAGCCACAGGCAACAAAAAGAGCTACAATATGTTCAGAGCAGAAATCTCAATTTTCTGAAAGGTCTAATGAATAATCTGATGGGTGTTTTGAGCTGAAACTTTACAGACACATTCTGGAGACACAAAAGACTTATCTTAAATATTAAAAAAGGGGTAAAATATGTGCATAAATATTATTCGCACAATGTTGCTCACTTCAGAAAACGACAAACAATTTCCGATATGACTCCAACACTCTTGAAAACTTATTTCCTGTTTGAATAATAAAGTTTGAACGTAAAAGGTTTCTTAAGCTCCCGGCTGTCAGAGTACAAGCGCGAGTGCATATGTTGTTGAGCGAGTGTACTCCACACCGCAGTTTATCAATTCACACCTTCAAGGTCACTATACAGAACAGCCTCTCTCCTACTTCTTCCTCCTCCTCTCTCTCTCTCTCTCTCTCTCTCTCTCTCTCTCTCTCTCTCTCTTTTTCCATTTCCTCTGGAGCATTTTTCAGTTGTGCTCTGTTTTCTCAATGAGATAACGTGCCGTTTTCCCCAGCTGTCTCCACAGCTTTAAATGCATGACTACCCTTTCCAATCTCCCTATA
This sequence comes from Danio aesculapii, assembly GCF_903798145.1. NCBI lineage: Eukaryota > Metazoa > Chordata > Actinopteri > Cypriniformes > Danionidae > Danio > Danio aesculapii. The sequence goes on along the minus strand of NC_079456.1, from coordinate 13,919,703 downwards.
GGGGAACAGAATGAGTCTGCTTTAGTTCGGTGGGGTCTGCCGCAGGCCGGCGAGCCTCTCCTGGGTATGATGCGTTTAAACACAGAGCATCCCCACAAACTGCAGCTAGAGAGCTCATTTCACAAATCATCATATCACGGAAAAAAATTATGATTCACTGTCATTTTTCATTACACATAGAGGAATGGATCTATTCAAATGGCTGATGATGTAAACTGAGCATTTATAGCATGTAGGATTTTTAATTGTTCAGAGGTAATCATTTGGTGGTTTTTGTATCAAACCGCACTGTTTAATTTGGTGTGCTGTTTATTTGATTAGAAATTGTAACGTTAAAATGTTTGTCACCACCCTGCACTTTGTCTCCATTTCCCTAGAGGTCCCTGTGTTTCCCCCTCTGCCTTAGATTGTGTGTTCTTGTTTACTTAATTTTGCTCACCTGTGACTTGTTCCAGCCTGTGTATTTGTAAAACATTTTCTCTGGTCCTCACTTGGTTTTTGAGTCAGTACCTGGTGTATTTACCTAGCTTTCCCCTGACCTCAACAGTCTCCATGCCAGAGACCCAGGTTCAACACCTGTTTGAGACAGATGGCTGTAAAATGAGATATTGAATTTGTCATCATTTACTTGCACTTGTTTTTTTTAAACGTTTGAGTGTTTTTTTTTTTCTTTTTTTCTGTAGAACACTTACACATTTATCTGTGGAGTGAAGTTTATTTATACACTAATTTCGAGAGGATCACGTGCTTAAGATTGCTTGCGGCTGGTCCCGCATTATACAATTTATGATTCACCAATCAGACTATTCCTGAACCGCTATACATACCCTAAGTTCCATATCACAGCCATCTTTGTTTTGAAGGGTCCCCACTTCCACCCCTACTCCTCCTCCTTTCCTAGATGGGTGGCACAGTGGTCCAGTGGTTAGCACTGTAGCCTCACAGCAAGAATGCCACTGGTTCTAGTCCTTACCAAGCCAGCCGACGTTTCTGTGCGGAGTTTACACGTTCTCCCCGTGCTCATGTGGGTTTCCCCCAGGTTCCCCTGCTTCCTCCCACCGTCCAAAAACATGCAACTTAAGTTAATTGACTAATCCAAATCGGCACCATAGACATGCACCTAGTAAGTAGTTATCTCTTCTGTTCATTTGACAATCACTATCTGTTTATCTGTCTATCTACTACAGCAGGGGAGTTCTCGATATCTACCTGAGCTCAAACTCCCCTCTTGCCTTGCAAATGGGAGGGAGCCCCAGGCTCGAGGGTCTAACGAGCTTAAGGCTCTCTCCCGGGACGGCATGCCAAACAAGCTTTATAATCAATCATCAGCTAAGTGTGAACTCTTGAAACGGCTTTCTGTAGAATGCTTGAAACCTGTAACTAATGAATAGGACCAGACAGAATCTGTGGACATTTTTTTGCTATTTCTGCAGAGAATTTGTAAAAAGTCTGCAGATTTATGCAGAATGACTTTGGGAGTATCATAACTAAAAACTTAATTTGTGAAATTAAAAATAATACCTTTTTTTTTTTTTTTTTACTTTTTTAATGTTTACAATGCAAATCCAATTAGATCCACTTATATGGTAAACAAAGCAAGTCTATCATATAATAGATCTACTAAAAGAAAGTAAATATTACTTTACAAACTGTATTGTAAATAAATCATATTAACATTTTTAAATTGGTCAGTAATATTACTTAAATTAATTTAAAAACTGAATTAAAATAAATTTAAACGCATTTACACAAGTAAATAAATAGACTCCATGACGGGTTAAAAATCGGTGGATTTCTGCATGCGCAGATTCTGTGTGGGCCTACTAATGACTTCTCTGGGATTTTTTTTTTTTTTTTTTACAGTATGCGTCAATGGTAGCAGGTTTTCAGCTTTCTTAAAAAAGAAAAGTGTTTTGATACTGTTGGGAAGTGGTTTGAAACCACTTGAGGGGGAACTATTCCCTTAATTATGCATGTTTTTTTTGTTGCCACTATTAGCTTGGTCATGTTTTTGCTAAAATTAAAAAGAAATAGGCTCCTTGCTCGGTGGCATGTGACATATTTCTGGTGAAATCTCAGGCCACTGGCTTGCTTCCACCAATCGTACAGTACTGTGCTACAACATGAATGCTTCTGATCAAATCATCTAACATTACAGATAGTTTTGTTGGTGCTTTATACCATCATAGCCCACTTATATATGTTAATGTCGACCACATAATTACATCTAAACATTTGAAAGTATCGTTTCAAAGATGTGGGGACAGCAGTAATAGCTACCACTGCTGTGTTCCACAATGTACAGCATCTTAGAAATGTAACTCTTACCTTAGTTTTCCTCAGCAGCAAGTTTGGTTTTGGGAGGTTCACTACATCTTATGACTACATTAAGCTTTGCATGTGGTATAGTTATAATATCAACAGTCTTTGTCTATTAATCTCTCCTGATTGGTCAACTTCAGATAGATCGACAGGTCAGCTCACTCAATTGGACACACACCTTACAAATTCAAGCCGACAGCTCCCCATACTTTTTGACTTGTTTAAAAATGATTAGGAGCTTGTAAGCCACTCAACTCCGCACATATGTTTCTCTTACATGGTGCCATAACAATATGAGCATTAACGATTACCACGCAACTTCTTCTGATGGGAAAAAAACAACAACACATACAGTACAACTCATTCGACAGTAAAGATCACACTGCATAGGCCTATGCCAACCTTAACTGAAAATACCAGAGAATCATATTCTATAGGCAACTGTTAATTTTCATAGTTTTATACAATGTATCAAAGCTTACACAAATGTATATTTTTGTCACTAACAGAGTCTGTCCGTCAACGACACGCATAATTAGTTAAAAAAATATCAGAAGGTAAAAAGTCATATAGTATAGGGGACATTGGGTCATATTCATAACATGCATACCGTATTGATTTGGGACAACATTTCGAATATGTGCATCTGGCATTTGAGCGCTAATGCACCTGAGCCACTGAAACCGGATGCACGATAAAAATAATCCTGCATGGAGCCAGCAATGTTAATCAATACGCTTCCAGACTGCTAACTTTAGCTTGGAAAGCTAAAGTGGCTAGATCTTCAAGATTAAATTCGTTGTGTCGGCAGGGACTTGTTTTGCTTTTGCTTGCATTTGTATGTAATCAAACAGACAGGTAGTCCCAGTCGACTCATTTAGTTCTGTTGTTGTTGTAGTTTAAGTGTGTTCTCGCTATTTGTTCATTTTGTGTGTGTGTCTGCGTTTGTGTGTGCGCGCATGTTGCCATTTTCTGCTCATTATCTCAAAGGGCTGCTGGGAAAGATCCACCTGAGTCTCTCACAACCTCTTTGCCATTTTTTGTTTGTGTAAATGGAGAGAAAACACAGCCCCTGATCAGGCTATCAGTGCTCCTCCGAGCATGAGAAAGCCAACATAATGAATGATCAAAGGGAAACAAGCTAACTTGCTAATGCAAGCATGGTAGTTTGTACAGGGTTTGTTGCTGCTATTTTAGAAACACATACACACACTAAAACTCTGTTTAAGATATTTATAAGCGATGTGTGTTGGTTTTAAACTGCTTTGCACTATTATAGTTTAATTTGCAGAGACTTTTGAAGGTCACAGAGTCTCTGGTGTTTGTTGCTAATAGACTTTTCATACTTTAAACACTGGTAAGATGATATAGATATGAATTACTAAACATGATATAGATTGTTTTTGCTATTGGGGGTATTTATTTGTAGTTTAACAGATCACAAATCTCACTGTTCAGATCATGGATCAGACCATTTTTCAGATCAGCCAAAAGGGGAGAAGACAAATGTCATTAGCTTTCCATTTATTACAAAAAAAAACAGAAAAAATATTGAAATAAAATGAAGAAATAATCAGCTGATTAAAAATAAATTGTAAAAAAAAATCTGTAGTGGAAAAAACACTGTTACTTCTACTGTTGCTGATAACACTAAATGTAGAAATCTAACATTTATAATTTGTACAACCCATGTTTATTTTAGTCATTTTTAATAAATGATGCAGTTATTTACTCTTATTCAAAACTTCATTTCATTGCTATTCAGTGGCATATTTCTTGTACTTCAGTGTTATTTATTGTTTGTAAATTCATAACTAACACAAAAGACTAAAGACTCAATCAGTTTCTTGATTTTTGCATTTTTCAAACAGATTTGAATGCAGCAATTCGAAGGATTAATAAATATATGCAAATCATTATCATTTATAATTTATGTTGCGTGGGTGTTGAGATCCTGATCTTTCGTGCAGCTTACACTGAATGCCTTAATGCAGGCTAAACAAGTAGTGACAGAAAACGCCTTTTATAATCCACAAATTAATAACCAACACCTTCTAAGAAACCCACCACATCCCGAATAACCCACCACAACTTCCTCCGTCATCATTATATTTTACAGGAAAGCCTAAATGCTTTTATATATGTTATTTGAATGTTGTAAGAGGCGATCTCTCTGCGACCATTACAAATTTAGTTAAAAAAAGTATTAATCCACGGGTCACGTGTGTTCTGAACCCATGGGTTGTGATCGGTACGAATTATGGATCAACTGTGATCCGTTACACCCCTAGTATTTAATTTTCTGGTGTTAAAAAGGTGACAAAAAATAAAATGAAAAATTGTTACTTTTTATTGACTTTTGTAGTAGTTTCAAATGTATCAGAAAAATATATAAATATATCTGTAAAATAACAGATGTAAAATAACGTAATAATTTACATGGCCAACACAGACAATATATTTTCACAAACTACTTAAAATTTGGATTGCCCACTTTGTTTAACTATGTGTCAAAACTAAAAGCAGTTACCTCCAAAAAAAAATTATGATTTGACTGGGGAAACCAGTTACTTGTTTAGCCAACTAGCAGAAATGCTAATAAATAAACACATTTGAAATGTGTTTATTAGTTAACTGCAGGGCTTAATTTACTGGATCCGGGACCTCTGAAATCTGATCCGATCCCCCTTCTCACTTTTTGTCTGTGACTTTTTTTTTTGTCTGTAATTTTTTTATTTTTTTTTTTTAAGTTGTAGCAAAGTCCCTTAAAGGCAAGTCTTTTCAGGTGGTGGCCATCTTTGAAATGCCTCTCGGGCAGTATGCTCAGGCATTCTGTTTGAATGGGGAAACATCAAACACTCAAAAATTGCTTGCCAAGCTTACAATTAAATTCCATATTAGGAATCACCAATAAATTTAAACAACAACAATCTCTTTAGTGTCATTCCTACATCTTCTAAATCGAGCCCCTCCCCCGGAGAATCATCAGTCTATATCGATCCTATATCGATCGCTTATTGGCACCCGTACTAGAAGGTGGGCCCTCATTCACCATATTGACCATTACACTTTTCCCTCATTCAAAATTAAAGGCAGTATATTAGTGGTATTGTAATGTACATGGCCAACACAGACAGTATATTTTGCAAACTACTTAAAATTTGGACTGGCCACTTTGTTTTATTGTGTTTCAAAACTAAAAGCAATTACCTCCAAAATATTGATGATTTGACTGGTGAACCAGTTACTTGATTGGCCAGCTAGCAGAAATTCTAACAAATAAAACACATTAGAAATGTGTTTATTACTATATGATAATTCCAAAATAAACATCAAAAACAATATTAAGTTCTGTAGACTGTTTAAAAAGCTAAAATATCTAACTTATACTAATTATTATTTCATTGACTGGCAATTGTTGAATGGACTAAGAAAACACATCCAGTCATACTATTAGTTGTAGCAAAGTCTCTTTATGCAAGTAATTTCACTCGACGGCCATCTTTGAAACGCCTCTTGGCCCGTGTGCTTAGGCATTCTGTTTGAACAGGGAATATGCAGGAATCCTAAAGATAATTTCAATACCTTTTTAAGACTTTTTAAAAGACTTTCTTAATATTTCAAGACCTCGACGCCACTTCAAGTTCTAATCAGAATCAAATCTTTAACTTTTACCTTTAACATAAACAGTTGTTAAACTGTTGTAGTTAAATAAATCAATGGAGCACAACCATGCAACAGAACTAAGCTTGGAAGAAACAAAGCTTGAAAGAATAAATTGTGTGGTTGTTTTCAGCGACAGGCTTTAGCCACTGTTTAAACTCGTCTTGCTCTAACCAGGAGTACGCAAACTTACATTTTCCCATTTTGCCATCTGTTTCGCTCTATGGTTTCACTCCATGTGGAGAGCGTCACATCACCTTCCCGCGTTTGTTTCAAATTACGTGACATCACCCGGACGGAGGAGCTTGAATGGACACGCCCCAGCCCGAACCAATCGTGTGGATCGAGCTCGCCGTTGTTTATATTAGGAGGAAAATAAATATAGTTTTCTTGGAGTCAAACACTTTGGACAACGCTTGAACAAAATTAAAGACCTCGTAAAAATGTGATTAAGACTTTTTGATACCTTTTTAAGGGCCTTAACTTTCTCATAATTGATTTATCAACTTTTATACTTTTTAAGACCCCACGAATGGGGAAACATAAAATTCTTTAAATTTCTTTAAAGAAGCTTACAATTAAGTTTCATATTAGGAATCTCCAATAAATGTAAACAATAACAATCTTTTTAGTTTCATTTCTAAACCTTCGAATCATGCAAAACTTGCAGAAACTCACGTCTGGTCCTCCCCCGGAGAATCATCAGTCTATAGCAATCGCTGATTGGCTCCCATACTAGAAGGCAGGGCTTCATTCGCCATATTGATCGTTACATTCAAAATTATATGAGTGACATGTCTAGTTATATTCTTTAGTCTTTAATTGTAGTCAAAATTGGGGCAAAAATGCAAACAATTGAGGGAATATTTTAAATTCAGTTTGTGTGTGTGTGGAACTATTCACTAAATAATAATTAGTTCAAGCTGTGACCTTTTTTCCCCATAGTGTATAATTAAAATATGCACAATAGCTTTGAGGCAAAGGATGATGAATTTGGTATTGTTTAATGTCAATATGAGTTATATTTTAGTTCTTAATTATTTTTTTGAAAGAGTGTTTTCCGAATAAAATACATTTTTGTGATCCCGTTTGGTGCTGTGCAGAAACGCACTGGAGAAAGTATTTATTTTTTCCAGAATCTCTCCAAGGCATTAACGGCTGTTTTAATTATAACACAAACAGCCTAAAACAATCTGTTGACCCTTTTTCAACAAGTACACAAGCTATAATTCCCTAATTCAGTCTCGCAGTTCGCTACAAGTCTCTATATTACGTTAACAGAACTTACTGCTACGGTATGACCCAATTTAACAGGGAAACTCCCAGAAGCATGATCTATTGTTGCTGCCACGTTTCTCTAGCTCATCTCATTATGAATTCTTATCAGCATGAGAAGTTTCCACAGTATGAGAGTGCGAGATAAGGTTGGGGTTTAAAATCATTTTAGGCCTGGCCATTGTGATAAAAAAATTTAACCTCTCCACTTATCTTTCAAGAGCAAGAGAGGAATCATCTGATGTAAAGGTATGTTTTGTAAAAAATCGCCTTTGTTATTGGCTGAACTTTTTAGCTAATCTGCTTTTATTGGCTCACTCATTCCATGCTTCTCTCTCATTGGCTCACAGGTCGCCAGGTCCATATAGGGACGACTGTTTGGGATTACCGGAAAGCCGTGAGAGTCGCTGTTTACATTTTATGAGATACCCTCAGGTCTCTGTTTACTTCAGACACTATGAATCCCTGCAGTGATGTGTCCTTTTCATATTTTTTCTCCTTTTTTATGTGTGGCCTCAGGCTAGTAGAGAAGGATTGATCCACAGGAAGTTAAATTACTTATAAAAACATGGAAAGAGGGCATATGTCTCTTCTGGCCTGCTATATGATGAGTGACACTTCATATTAGCACAAAATGAGGAGTCTGATCATCAAATAATTGGAAAAAATGTAGTTAAAGATAAATATCTACAGTACCTGACAAAAATCTTAGGAACAACAAATAATAACTTGACTTTTAATTGATCATTTGGCATCAGAAGTGGATTAAATGAATGGCAAAGGCCTCTAGATTGCCTCTATGCTTATTTTACCAAAATAAAATATGTTCATATCTTGATTTTAATTATTTAATTAGGACAGTAAAGTCTGACTTGTAATCTTGTCACTTAACAGAAATAATGTACAGGATATAAAGTCGTGCAGTGGAAAAAGAATTAATATTGTGTATGACTCCCATGAGCTTGAAGGACTACATCCATACATTTCTGCAATGGATCAACTACCGTATTTATATATACCGTAAAGTCATCTGCAATGGCAAAGAAAGTGTTTATGCAGGACACCCAGAGTTCATCAACTCTTTGGATACATCTTCAATGCCTCCTCCTTCGTCTTACCCCAGACCTGCTCAATAATGTTTATTCTGTTGATTGGGCTGGCCAATCCTGAAGCACCTTGGCCTTATTTGCTTTCAGGAACTTTAATGTGGAGGCTGAAGTATGAGAAGGAGTGCTTTCCTGCTAAAGAATTTTCCCTCTCATGTGGTTTATAATGTAACAGGCAACACAAATGTCTTGATACAACAGGCTGTTGATGTTGCCATTCACTCTGCAGATCTCTCGCATGCCCCCATATCATGATTTCTCCTTCACCAAACTTGACAAATTTCTCTGAGAATCTTGGGTCCATGCAGGTTCCAATAGGTCTTCTGCAGTATTTGTGAGGATTGGGATGCAGTTCAGCAGATGTTTCATCAGAAAAATCTATCTTCTGCCATTTTTCTAAATGATCAACTAGAAGTCAAGTTATTATTTTTTGCTCTTACAACTGGGATCGACAACAAGACTTTTGCCAGGTAGTGTATACTATAAAACTAATAAAATACTGTAGTCAACATTTGTAATGCTTCAAACTAAAATGTCTATCAAAATTGTCCTAAAACAAGAATAGGTGTTGCTCAGTAGTTTTAGGACAACTTTGGTAAAAGGTTTTGATCCACTTTAAATGTTGGCTACATTGGCTACAGTAAAATATAAATATACTCACACAAATATATACTGTAGCCATTGTCCACCAAATTAAATACCCTATAAGTCATGTTTAGATCAAGATTAGATTATGCTATTATTATATAATTTAATAATATTATTTAAGTTATGTAAAGATTAAGGAAGTTATATTCATTCTTTCAACAAAATGTCATACTTAAAATACATTTATTAAATATCTATTCAGGGTGTGCGTGGGGTCTTAAAAAGTCTTACAATTGAAAAACTAAATTAAAGGCCTTAAAAAGTCTTACATTTCAAAAACTAAATTAAAGGTCTTAAATTCACTGAAATATTCTGTTGTAGGTCTTTTAAACAGGTCTTAATTTTCCTTTGTCCATGTAAAGCTACCCAATCGGTACAAGCAACAAATCTAAAAAAAACAAACAAAAGTAAAATGTATTAACTATTTAGCATCTATCTTCCTTACATTCTTAAAATAACATTTGTTTAAAAGTTCTCCATGTATTTATGCATAAATTTAAGTTATACCTGTAACCCACGGGTCATTCTGCAATCAACCATTGAACCAGCGATTCGGGTGTCGGTTGCTCTAACAAGGAGGCTAAAGACAACGACCTTTAGCATCTATCGCTAGAGCACCTTTAAGTGTCAGAGGAGTAAGGTTTACCTGCATGGCACTTTGTTTACGGCCTTTGTACATACATAAATTTGGTTTATTATAGCTTTTAAAACTTGTTTTAAGAGAAAGAAAAGTTATGATAATAAAAATATGTATATATGACTAGCGTTTGCTTGTTTTGACACATTATTTTAAATATGTGGCTAGCTGAATTTTAATGCGGCAAGTAAAAAAATTTCTACTGGTCATAAAAAAAAAATTGGCGTTTTGCCTTGTGAAATCTGAAATTTCATTAATAATGGTCTTAAAAAGCTCTTTAAAAGTCTTTAATTTGATGCCATTAAACTTGCAGAAGCGCTGTTATGCAAATTCTTTGTAACTATTTATGACAGGTTTTTTATTTATTTATTTATTTATTTATTTTTGTAATTATTTAACAAATTCACTGTCCTTACAAAACCAAAACTGGCACACAAAAAAGAACAGCATAATTTTAATAACATTTTATTCTACTGTTCCTTTTAATTAAACCCTCATAATTAAAAAAAAAAACATAAAACGAAGATAAGTTGTAGTTCCTAAACGGCTTTTTTCATGACTTTTTTTGTATAAATTTCACATGAAGTCTGTTTGTGAACATTAAAATGTTTCAGTTGATTATTTCAAAAAAATTCTTTGCATTTAGACTTTTTTTTGAAAAAATGTTTACATTAAAATCAATGGTATATTTTGTGAAAACACCAATTCTTGCACATCCCCCAACATCTATTTTATACTGCGTATGTTGCATTGAGGTTGATTTTAATGAGCAAAAACATGAGATTGGCCTACAGTCTGGTTGCAATCTATTCTTGCTGTTTATTTATTTGAAGTCAAACCGCATTAACTTTCAAAATGATGCAAGTATTAATAGCATCGCCACAGTTTGTTATTTTCTTTCCGCCAGTTCTACTCTCCCTCTCCTTCTCCTCCCTCACTTTCTTCCCACTTTCAGCGTATAAATACATACAGCAAAATGTTAAGTGAAGGTCTGTCAGGATGATGCTAAGGGTACATCGTTGAGGTGCAACTTCCTGCCCCAATCTGCTAATGAGCAGCAAGCCTCGTGCTCTGTCAGGTGCGGTGACAAGTTATATTAGTTTTCTTGCCTTTAATTAAATCTAAAATGGCCCTGCACTCTAATGTGTAATTGGACGCTTGGGTTGCGAGTTATCGGCCCCAAAGTTCATCACAACAAATACAACCTGTTGGGCAGGTTTAATACTCTGCTGTGGAACTGCTTCCTGCATAAACACATTTTACAATTAATTTTCTATAGGTGGCAAACAAATTCCAACCAGATATTCACATTTTTTGTTTGTTTGTTTGTTTTTGGACAGAATAAGTTTAACTGAGAGCAGATATTGTGGTTTGTCTATGTAAAGGGGGAGTTGAAAAAGTGGTAGTAAAAGGCTTTTTTGTAAAACAGCATATTTAAAGAAATTGCAGGGTGATTCAAAAAGAATACCACAACTTCTGTATTTAATCAAAGAAACATAATAGAATCTTGGGTAATGAATCAATGCGAAGGGTACTTAGTTTTTTTTTCTGCAGAAAACAAGTTCATAGATGTTCAATATGACCCCCTCCTGACACTCGAGTGACATCAACCCGAAAGTTGTGGTATTCTTTTTGATTCACCATGTACAGTTGAAGTCAGGGGTGGCGCAGTGTGTAGTGCTGTTGCCTCAACAGTTTGTGTTCTCCCCGTGTTCGTGTGGGTTTTACGAAGACACAGTCCAAAGACATGGTACAGGTGAATTGGGTAAGGTAAAATTGTCCAAAGTGTATGTGTGTGAATGAGAGTGTATGCGTGTTTCCCAGTGATGGGTTGCAGCTGGAAGGGCATCCACTGCGTAAAAACGTGCTGGAAAAGTTGGCGGTTCATTCCGCTGTGGTGACCCCTTTTTAATAAAGGGACTAAGCCGAAAAGAAAATGAATGAATGAGTTGAAGTGAGAATTATTACCCCCCCCCCCCTTTTTATTATTTTTTTCCCCAATTTCGATTTAAGATTTTTTCAACACATTTCTAAACATAATAATTTTACTAACTTATTTTTAATAACTGATTTATTTTATCTTTGCCATGATGACAGTAAATAATATTTAACTAGATATTTTTCAAGACACTTCTATACAGCTTAAAGTGATATTTAAAGGATTAACTAGAATAATTAGGTTAACTAGGCAGGTTAGGGTAATTAGGCAAGTTATTGTATAACGATGGTTTGTTCTGTAGACAAATCGGAAAAAAATATAGCTTAAAGGGGCTAATAATTTTGTACTTAAAATGTGTTTTAAAAAATAAAAAAAATGCTTTTATTCTAGCTGAAATAAAACAAATAAGACTTTCTGCAGAAGAAAAAATATTATCTTACATACTGTGAAAATTTTCTTGCTCTGTTAAACATCATTTGGAAAATATTTAAAAAAATGTAAAAAAAAAATTCAAAGGGGGGCTAATAATTCTGACCTCAACTGTATATCATATTTATGAAGTTTGATGATGTTTGAGAATTTACTTTTTCCATAAAACTGGTTTTACTCCAAAAGACAACACAAAGTAATGTTATTAATTGTTCCAAAAAAGTTAAATATATAAAAAATTTTGAGGACAAAAACTTAACCGTGCACATCATGGGCTTCACAGGGCACTTCAGTCACTTAGGGCACATACACCCGGCACAATAAGGCACAAAACCTGTTTGGCACGATTTGTTGCTATTTTCAGACCAGTGCAACCGTAATTTTCTTGTTTTGCGCCATGTTGTTTAAATAGTAAATCTCTTTGCTCTGCTTTGTGGATTCATGGGTGTTCCAGTCTAAAAAGGAGGTGTGTTAAGGTGCATTGTTGGCACCTTGCTAGTTTGAGAAACTAAAATAGACTGCGCAATTGACCAGCTGAAAGCAGGCCTAAAGTCTAGCACAGAGCGTGTTAGTTGTGTGCCTTAACCGTGAGCACATTGTTTAACACACACAGTATGTACAGCAATACACATATCTTAACAAATGAAAAAGAATTTATGGATTAAAGTATTACAAAAATTATTATTTTCTACATAAATATAAAAACTGCATCCTCCTCGCCTTTTTTCATCTTGGGGGGCTTTTTTCAGTTAATTCATGACAATTTGCTTTTGTATAATATAATAATTATTAGCAGTATTATTTATTATATGCATATTTATATTTGTTATAATATAAACAATTTTAGATTTGTCCATCTGTCAGGTTTTGGACCATTTAGGGCATAGGACGTGAGTTTGGATATAACTCAGTTTTTTGACCACACTTCGTTATTATTATTTATTTATTCATTTGCTGGAAATCTTCGCGCTTAACAAACAAAATTAAATATATAGGCTGATGGATGTCTTCAGGGAAGTGTTTACAACAGGGTTTCTTATCCACAAAAGTAAAGAGGCAGAATTAAGGAGGCTCATTCCCTATGTCTATTCCCTATGTTTTTGAAAATATATGGATGAACTAAATCATTGCTAATTAATAAAATGAAAATTTGCTGACCAAATTAGCCAGGTATTAATTATTGATTTTCTTTTTAGGAGCTGTCATGTATTGAACTATGCTTGAGACAGTAAAATTATAGGACAATTTTGAGATTTGGCTCAAAAAAATAATAACACCGCAGTTTTCATAACATGAGGTCTATGGCAGACAAAGAAATGTTTAACCATTTACTGCATTTTGAATGATGTCAATATAATTACATTAATTTTTGTCATGTGTGACAGTGGAAATGCAACATCATGTCAGCCACCCAAAGATTAAAGGTGCAATGCTGCAGAACCATGCAATTTCTGATCTCCATTCAGTTTTCGGTTAATGTGATGAAGATGGATGGGTGCCTTCATCTTCAAAGTGTCTCTCTTGTGTTGCTTTTAGGGGCACATCTTTATCTGCAAGGCTAATGTCATCTTGAAGTTGGTAGATTCTCCTGAGATATAGACAGCAGAGAGGACTTGATGTGTTGAATATCTGATGCCTTCCTCTTTCCCCGCTGTGGCCATTACTTACCTCCTCGGAGATGATTGCAGAAGCCACAACAGACGCAAAAGAGACCGACACCGAAACACTGTGTGAGTTACATCTCAAAAATACACACATTATGAATGATTACTTCCACAGGATGGATCTTAGCGTTCGCTTTCCGTCTCTGTTTTGTTCTTTCCTCTGTGCCGTTTGAGTCTTGTGTGCGTCTGTGAAAGTAGAAAGGAAATCATTCAAGCGAGAAGTAAAGAAAGAAAGGATATTGCTAGAACTTTAAAGTTAACTTGAAACTGGGCCAGTTTACTTTTCTCAGCCTTAATGATGCACATTATTCCAAAGACAGAAGTATTTGTCTTTGTAATCTTGCATCGAAACTAGCTTTACCTCGGAAACGTTTCTCATTCCACACTGACATAATCAATTGCTCTTATTTTTTGCCCCTCCCATCAAACCACTTGTCAAATAGAGATGCTTTTCACCATCCAATCAATTCTCAACAGATAAAAGTAAGTCCAGGCCTATATATGCAGTTGTTTTTAAAAGGCAGTGTCTCTAAAAAGTGGCTTTTAATGGCTTTATTTTAACCGTATTTCAGAAATGTTATTATTTCATAATTTTTTTATATTTTATTTATTCTTTGTGTATTTTTTTTTTACAGAAGACAAAAATACAGTTGTAATGTTTGTTTTTAAACAAACTTACTCCCAGAGCTGTTCATATCGAAGTCGATATTCAGCCGCACCATGTTGGTGTTTTGTATCATCTAGTTTTTACAAGGTGGGTTGTTAGCCAGGATATATGCAGGATTCCTAAAGGTTATTTCAACACTTTAAGGCTTTTTAAAGACTTTCTCAGAATATTTTAAGACCTCATTGCCACTTCAAGTTCTATTCCGTATCAAACCTTTAACTAACAGTTGTTGGTAAACAGTTGTTAATAAACAGTTGTAGTTAAATAAACCAATGGAGCACAACCATGCAACAGAACTCAGATAAGCTCGGAGGAAACAAAGCTTGAAAGAATAAATTACTTAGTTGTTTTCAGCGACAGGCTTCAGCCACTGTTTAAACTCGTCTTTCTCCAACCGGGATTATGCGACCTTACATTTGCCATCTTTTGCTCTATGGTTTCACTACATGTGGAGAGCAAATACATGTGGTTTGTCGCAAATTACTTGACATCACCCGGATGTAGGAGCTTGGCTGGACGCGCCCAATCAATCGTGTGGATCGAGCACGCCGTTGTTAATATTAGGAGGAAAATAAATATATTTATGCTTTTCGGGGGGTCAAACACTTTGGACAACACTTGAACAAATTTAAGACCTTGTAAAAATATGATTAAGACTTCTCATCACCTTTTAAGGGCCTTCATTTTCTCATAATTGATTTATCAACTTTTAATACTTTTTAAGACCCCGCGGACAGCCTGCTCAGCCCAACGCTCAACCCCAATTCGAAATGTTTCTTACCAAATTTTAACCAATTTGGCATAAGCTGTTTTTACTATAATAGTGCTTTTAATGTCACCATACAAGTTTTCACTTGGGTTTTGAGCAGGCCACTTCTCAAATATACACTTCAAGTATTTTCAAGTATTTTTACTCTCATCATTCATTTCTCTTTGCGACATTCGAAATGTTTCTTGGCAAATTTTAACAAATTTTGCATAAGCTGTTTTTTCTATAATGGTGCTTTTAATGTCACCCCACAAGTTTTCACTTGGGTTGAAGTCAGGGTTTTGAGCAGGCCACTTATTACCTCAATCCTTTTAGCCTGAAACCAAGATGTTGCTGTCTTACTTGTTTCTGTTTTCATGGGCCATTTCCTCTCTGCCAAAGGGCAGCATAATCTCTTCAAGTATATTAATGTATATAACTGATCCATGATACCTGTTACACAATAAATATAAAAACACCAAAGTAATAGAAATGTCTTTAGAACATCTTAAGAGTGAACTGAGACTTGAGTTCAGTGCCCGGGGCTCATCCGACATTGTCAATGAACAGTATATCAGAAAATAACATTTTTACTCTCATCATTCATTTAACTTTGCGACATTCGAAATGTTTCTTGGCAAATTTTAACTAATTCCGTAGAAGCTGTTTTTCCTATAATGGTGTTTTATTTATTTATTTATTTATTTATTTATGGTGTATAATTATGCAGGCTTCTTGCTGACAGCTGAGCTTCCATCGAACGTCTTCTGACTGTCAGCGTAGTTACAGGTCATTTTAGATCATCTTTGATCTGTCTGGAGGTGAAGATTGGCTGAATCTTTGCCATTCTGACTATTCTATTCATTTTAATGGTAGTTGCTCTTTTTCTTTTTTTGCCTTTTTAAAGTATTTGTAGATAGTTTCATGAATTCATGAATTACCCATAATTTGCTCCACTTCTTTGTACGTTTTTCTTTCTCAAGTATAATTTTTAAATACTTAAATTACATTGTTCTTCTAAACCCATTTTACATCACAATTTGAAAAGAAAGATACTTCATAATGTGTGACACATTGCTGACCTTCCTCCTTAATAATGGACCATTAATGACTGTAATAATAATCATCAGATTTCCTTGCTGAATAAATGAATTCTCTCATTAAACTCCACACTACTATTAATTAGAACACCCTTTCAATGCCATAGCCAATTACTCAG
Organism: Danio aesculapii; assembly: GCF_903798145.1. Classification (NCBI taxonomy): domain Eukaryota; kingdom Metazoa; phylum Chordata; class Actinopteri; order Cypriniformes; family Danionidae; genus Danio; species Danio aesculapii. Next base: position 13,903,386 of record NC_079456.1, on the reverse strand, counting down.
CACAAACTGCTGACAGGGCATTACAGTTGGGTCTGCAGTCTTTCTATTACACTGCTGGATTTACAAATAATTCATATGCAATGCACAAAAAAAATCTATATACATACAATTGTTTGTTTGTTGAATATCCTGTTTGGCTGAAGTTATTTTTAAGTTATTTCTGGTTCTTATATTTCAACATTTAGTTTGAGGGAGTGAAAAATTCAAGTTCTTGAATGCTTACTGAATGGCAAATAGGCTGTCAGATAAACTCAAAGTAAAAACATGACTGCAACAGCAGTGTAATTGCCCTGTCCTCCTTCCCAGCATTTCTTCAGTTATCCTTGGGTCAAAACAAGCTTTTCTAGCATCTTTTTTCTGTACTTTCCTATACTATTTTTGCACTATGTGTACCGTGAGAGGATGCAAAGTATATTTATGTGTAGTTTAAGGAGTTCCCCAAGGATCTGTGTTTGGACCTTCTTTATTTACTGTTCAGTGTGTGTTTGTGTTACAATGTAAAAGCACTAATGGTCATAAAAATATGCTTAATTTCATTTTGATTACAGTTTGATATGCGACCTGGTCATGTTTTCATGAGATTAACCCCAAGGCTCATAATAACCTAAGCTAATTAGCTTTGGTCAGTCATGATTGCATGTAGTTTCTATTAAATGTAAAAAAAGAAAAAAATCAAAGCCAACAAAATGTATTTCCACTCATTACATCCGTCTTAACAAGACCTGCACGATCCTTGTGATGTCAATTATGATCATCTCTCGTTCATAACGTACAGAAATCATGAGTCAGGGATTACAAGGAAGGCAGAAAGAGTGCCGACTATATGGCCTCTGAAGACTGCAGAGGTTTTAGGATGTATTATAAGCTGTGTCCCTTGCCACAGCTTTAATTGGCTCAGTTTCTCTTTTGTGTCAGATATCACAATACCATGAATTAAGGGCTGCTTTATTACCGCCCGCATCTCAGCCGCACGAGCTCTCCCTGACTAATTGAAAAGTGGTGGAACAAGGAAAGCAATTTACTCACCTAGAAATTACTTTTCATGATAACAATGCCATTTTTCAAAGCCAGGCACTCCCGTCCACAGTCCCACTTCTTAAGAGGGAACCATTATTTGTGTCGGAGGGAAGAGAAAAGCCTATTTGCATTCCATTACAAGTCCAATTGGCACCCGGCAATGAGGAAGAGTATGGAGCAAAGAATTGGAGAGATACATATTTCACACTGTCTTGGGAAAATCTTGCACTTTGTGCTTAAGTTGCGCTGATGCGGTGCTATTGGGGGAAAAAATCGTTCTAATTCAAATTTGATTTTCCTCCAAATTGTTTGTTTAGTGCTCTTTCTATTTATAGGAGCAGAAGAAGGAGGGCATAGTGATGCAAGTTGAAAGTCACATTGCCGAATAAAAGATTTTGCAATCTGTTCATATTGTTTTAATAACTCTAAGACAAAGCATAAGAATATGCAAATGATATCACTACTAATTGGTGACTGTTGCAAGCAAAAACTGAGATTGTTTCATATATTGTAGTAATCAAAAGTTTAGACTATCTTTAAATAATTACCCAAGGTTTGACAAAATGGTCTCTCTTTTTTATTATGAATATTTACATATATATTTCATTCATTCATTCATTTTCTTTTTGTCTTAGTCCCTTTATTAATCTGGGGTCACCACAGCAGAATGAACCGCAAACTGACCCAGCTGGGGCTCGAACCAGCGACCTTCTTGCTGTGAGGTGATTGTGCTACCCTCTGCACCTACATATATATTTACAAAATTTAATTATCTATCCGAGATTAGAATTTTATTCTTCAGACCACGATAACACACAATTTCATTAGGTGTGTTCGATCAGGTTTTGTAGTTGGTCATAATAGTGAACGGTGGGAAACAAAATAGAAAACAATTACTTTTTTTTTTATTTGTTAAAGGAACAACCTTGCAACATTTAAAAGTTATGCTCAGATGCTGTGTAATATTATTTTGCATAACATGGCAGCAAAGTTCCTTAATGAACTGACTATAATTCTACCTGAATGACTTTTTAAGGGCAGATAAACTTTTTAACATTTATTGTGAATTGTTTAAATGAATGTAAGTTCGTTACGGTCCTTTCATAAAGTCCTTTGGCGAAAGCCCAGTCTAAGGTGCAGAATTCTGGATGAGCTGGCCTGAAGATTAAGGCAGAGCGAAGCCAACCCCCTTAGTGGGGGTTGAATGTTGGAAATGGGGGAAAAATGTTTTTACTCTCTGATAATCAAAGCAAGTTCAAAAAAAATTCTATGTTAAATATGCATTAAAAAATTCAGGAAAAGGTGGTTTATGTAAATTTGGACCACAAGTCCACATGTATGGACATCATTTTTCTCTAAAAGTACATCGTATCAAAAGATAATACATAGGTTTTTATTCTAATTAGGTTCTAATAAGCCCAAATAGCAAAGAGAAATAAAAAATGTAAATAAAAACACCTTGGGCCTACTACAGAAGAGTCAAGCTTTAAGTAGGAATATTATCTAAAATCATTTTTGAGAGAAATGTAAATGTTTTGCCAACCTGATTTCACCCTGTAGGACATGTTCCTGAATTAACATACATGTCGAAAATGGAGTGCTCTTTTTAACAATTGAACAATGTGTTTTACTACCAATCACAGTTGTGACCATTACCAATTTTTTTATTCATTCATTCATTTTCTTTTCGGCTTAGTCTCTTTATTAATCAGGAGTCGCCACAGCAGAATAAACCGTCAATCTATCCAGCATATGTTCTATGCATCGGATGCCCTTCCAGCTGCAACCCACCACTGGGAACCACCCATACACTACAGCCAAAACTTACCCAATTTACCTATAGCATGTCTTTGGACTTGTGGGGGAAACCGGAGCACTCAGCAGACACAGGGAGAACATGCCAAACTCAACATAGAAATGCCAACTAACCTGAGGCTTGAACCAGCGACCTTCTTGATGCGAGGCGATTGTGCTACCCACTGCGCCACAATTTTTCGACTCTTTAATTTTTTTTGTATACAGATCTGGTCATGTGACATTAATATATTGTGATCAAACAACACAATTAATAATTTAAAAGAAGAATTTCTTTACCAAAGCCAACAGTAAAATCTCTTACGGTACCAGAAATAAAAACATGGTCGCAATTGTGAAATCAGCAAGGGCATTCTGTCTAGACTTGTAATTCCAATTCTACTACTCATTCCAGTACATACGGTATCATTTTTCATTATATATCACTTCAAAGTGACATTATAGTAGTACTTTAATGCCCACAGAACCAAAACAAACTCTGTATGTGACACAGTTTTCTTTCCAAGCAGACTAATAAAAAAACGGTGCACCTGGACTACTGGAAGTTGCATAGTAGTGATGCAATCTGTTTGGAGCTTGTGATTGTTACAAATGTGTTCAGGTTTTGTGTGTGTGTGTGTGTGGCAGCTCAACATACTGGCTTAGTCCAAATCTACAAATGTCAGACATAGTATTTGAAGTTAATTAATTTTAAGTAGAGCTCTATTGTCACTGTTATATGAGCTTACAAAACATATTTACAGCATTTCATTCATCCCATCCAGTGCTTTGTGTCATTAAGATCAGACAGGTCAGGGAGTGAAAGGAATTAATTCATGAATATATTAGTCAATTTGAGCTCATTAGAGTGATGAGATGCTAATTTATGACGAGTGAAGGTTTATTTATAGCCGATGAGTGGGGTAAGCGCATCTCTTTAGAGTTCGAAGTGAAGGATAGAGATCTTATATCATCGCTTTGCAAGCAATAAGAGGCTGAATGTACGTAGCAAAATCCCAGAACGCATGGCCCATTCTGGTGCTTAAAGTTTAAGGCCCCACAGTGAAATTGTTTGCTTGGAGAACTCTTGTTTAATTCTTCCATTGTGGACGCGAAAGGAACTGTATCCGTCCAACGTGGACTCAAGAGGGAAATAAAGAAAATAATTGGCTTTTTGGTTTCCAAACAAGAAGCGCAACTTCAGCTGAGCAAGACAAATCCGACCTATCCCAGAGCTCAAGGGACGGTTGACTAAAGTGTTATAGCCAGAAGTTTATTCTCAACCCATAGACACAGTGTAAGTAAAGAACTTTTGATATTGAGTTTTTTGAAAATACCATCTTGTCACTTCCACATTTCAGGTCCGATAACTTCATAAAAGTGTGATTACTCTGCACTTTCGACGGAAGGAAGAAGTGCTTCAAAGGTCGCCGGAGGTTGAGTGAGTACATGTACATTTCTCCTTGGCGTTCCCCATGGGATCGCTACACAAATATTGAACTTCACAAGATTTTCTAGGTTTCTGGGTCTCAAAACAAACTAACACTTCAGCACTCAGTGGAAGGTCATGTTTCAAGTAAAAGCCTTTGTGTTCTCAAGGTTGTTGAACAGTGTAATTTGTACTTCTATTGAGTCCCGCTCCATAATTTGGTGAGGTCAGTCACCTTTGCCAAAAGACACAATAACACATCAACTCAAGAAGTGACGCACAATTCTGTGGGATACTCAGCTATGCATAGAAACTGCAGTTGAGGTGACCTTCTACAAGACTCTCTAAAAAACTACATGTCACCCCATTGGTTCAGATTGCAGTGCCTGTGCATGGACCAAACACGGTCTCCTCATTATTTAATTCAATTTCAGTTCTGCGCCTGGAGAGCTACCATCCTTCAGCGTATAGCTCCAACCCTAATCAAACACAATCATGGTGTTCAGGATTACTCAGACATAATCAGCAGGTGTGCAGAGGTAGAGTTGGAACTGTAGTCTGCAGGAAGGTAATCCTCCAGGAGCGGGATTGGCTATCTCTGATCTAATGCATTTTGCACTAAAATGAACAGCATCAGATGTGCCTGACAGTATCACACATATCTGGAAATTAAAAATTCTAATCACAAAGTGTCTGCTTGCATGCATTCTCCAGCATTTTTGGCATCCTACAAGCATTCAGAGGGACTGACATATTTTGAAATAGTTTCTCTTTCATTCTATTGCTGTTGTTCATTCATTCAATCATTTTCTTTTTGGTTTAGTCCCTTTAATAATCTGGGGTCGCCACTGCGGAATGAACCACTAACTTATTCAGCATATGTTTTACGCGGCGGATGCTCTTCCAGCTGCAACCCATCACTGGGAAACATCTATACACACTCATTCACACACATACACTACGAACAATTTAGCTTACCCAAGTCGCCTATACCACGTTTTTGGACTGTGGGGGAAACCGGAGCACCCAGAGGAAACCAACACAGGGAGAACATGCAAACTCCACACAGAAATGCCAACTGACCCAGCCGGGGCTCAAACTAGCAACCTTCTTGCTGTGAGGTGATTGTGCTACCCACTGTGCCACCGTGCTGCCCTCGTTGTCGTGTAAAAATGCTTCATGTATCCTCAACATAAAGGTGAGAAACCCAATTATTCTAAAGGGTATCTGCCACATTAACTAGCATGACGCTTCTTGGTTTAAAAGTGATTTCTGTGTGAGGTGTTGTGCTCTTCATGTCTAAATTTTACACCTCCAGTAAATGGTACTTGTCCAGAATAAGTCACAAAGTGGTTTCCATGTTTTTCCACATGCTAAAAGTCTGCCTAAGTGAGTGTATGGCCTAGGACACACCAAGCCGACTGTGTTGTCTGTACTTAAAAGCTGTGCGTGAACATAGCAAACAGACAACAGCTGACCGAAAGAAAGTACATTCTGCAACTGTGTGAGAGGATGTCTCTTTCGATACTTGCAGTTGGCAGTATCTGTGTTGTCATTACACAAAAGAAAACGGAACTAGTGCAGCACACAAACCGTAAAAAAGCAGCATTTCCATACCATTTTTCTGTACTACTCATTCACCACAGAAGGATTTGCTTGTGCAAATATGTCTGATAATTCATATCGTTTACAGACTTTTAATAATAGTGACGAATTGACAGCTGGCTACTTCGTGTTCACTTTTGACTTGTGTTATTTGCTTAGTTTCATCACTTAAGTTTTTGTTGTCACGCTCTTATTTGTAGCTGAACAGCGAAGTAAGAGCGCTCTCTTTCACATATAGGCGAAGCCGATTCTACATGCTGAATTGGTCAAACTCCCTCCAATGTGAGCCAGATGAGAGGTGATGTATTGAACACGCCAAACCAGCATTTCTCAATTTCCAAACCAATCTACATCTGTCTCTTAGGCTACGTTCACACTGCAGGCAAATTTTTTTTCCCCCTCATGTGACTCAGGTGATGACAGTGTGAACAGCCCAAACCGCATGGAATCTGATCTTTTCAGGTCAGATCTGTGCCACTTTCTTATGTAGTCTTAAATCAACCACAGATCTGATGTTTTGCAATGCGACCGCAGTGTGAACGGTTATGTCGGATTTTATGTGACTTTTACATAATCTGCAAGCGACATGCGTCATTATTCTGTGTTGCAAACATCATCTACTCCTCAGCAGCATAGTAGAATGGCACACAGGGCGAGTTGTTCATGTTGAAAAAGGCATTTTGAAGGTGAAACTGGTGCTTGTTAACTAATCTGATTAACGATTGAGGCACGGGTTGATCGTGAAGCATAAGAGCATTGTGGGTGTTGCGGATAGTGTGCAAAGGAGGGGGAACTTTCTCTCCGAGAGAAAAAAGGCAAGTGTTCGAGCACCCAAACCACCCTTCTGCACGTCTCTGCTGTTTATAATGAAGTAAAATTAAATAACTATGCAAATGGAGATAAACCAACTCCACCTTCACAGTTCAGTCTGCGGCTGCTCATTAACCCTTAAAGTTCACTACACCGGTGGTTAGAGCGCCATGCGCCGCGTTTTCACAAATCACAAGTAATCTGTTTTTTTAATCACAAGAGACTTATTTTAGGTCTCAAACGCCGAAATACACATTAGTAGTGGCAGAACAACCCTTTACAGTTCATGAAATACACCACGGTTGTCTGTGAAAAGAGTAATAATCATAAGCATGATCTGACAACGTGCTTACTTCATACAGTATTCACATTGTGTGCATAATTAGACGTTTTGTGCTGTCCGTATCTGTACTTTTGCGCATGCGGGTCAGCTTAGGAACAGGATCTATTCACACTGCAAATCTGATATTGGCCACATTTATAAGAGCAGTGTGAACAGCCATGCAAAAAAAAAAAAAAAATCGGATCTGAGAAAAAATCTGATTTGAGCACTAAGCCTCGCAGTGTGAACGTAGCATTATTCGACACACTTGATTTAAATAACAGGGAACCATGCTCCATGCATGAACTTTGTTCTAATCAACATGGCACTACAAAGTGTGCATCGCTCCCTTGTCCCTTCTCCTTCACTGCTATTTTACTGAGCACAAGAAGTGAAGTTTATTTATAAACTAATTTCGAGAGGATCACATGCTTATGGTTGCTCACGGCTGGTCCCGCATTGTTCAATTTATGATTCACCAATCAGAAGTTCCATAGCATAGTCATCTTCGTTTTGAAGAATCCCCCCTTACTCCCCTACTCCACATTCTTTCCTAGATGGGCAGCATGGCGGCCCAGTGGTTAGCACTGTTGCCCCACAGCAAGAACGTCATTGGTTGTAGTCCTACTGGGCCAATCAATGTTTCTGTGTTTACATGTTCTCCCTGTGCTCGGTGGGTTTCCCCGGAGTACCCCGGTTTTCTCCCACCATCCAAAAACATACAACTTAAGTTAATTGACTAAATAAAAAATCGGCACTATAGACGTGCTCCTAGGAAGTAGTTACATCTTCATAGCAATCCCTAACTGCACACTAGTTTCAAACAGCAGGGGAGTTCTCGAGATCTACCTGAGCTCAAACTCCCCTCTCGCTCTGCAAACGGGAGTGATCACTGGGCTCGAGGATCTTATGAGCTCATGGCTCTCTCCCTAGACAGCATGCCAAACATGCTTTACAATCAATCATCAGATAAGTGTGAACGCTTGAAACCTTTATTTTACTTTGGAACGTTCATTCACAGATTTGCACAACAGCACTGCTTGAAGCATTTTACTAGAGGAGCATGAAGTGTGGCATAATATACCTCTGTAAATACATACAATAAAATGACACACCACACACTAAAATGCCATTTGAATGAAACCTATATGCTCCCTTAATACTGAAATCATGGTGGAATATCCTGTGGAGTGCACTTTGCAGGGTACTTTTTTTCAAGTTTCAAGTGAAAATAGTAACATACAAAAAGTGCAGTGAGATTGAGAAACAATGCACTGAACAATCTAGCCTGACAGATGGTAACCCATCGCTGTCCAATGACTGCAAAACTGACTGTTCACTTGGTGTGTCCTGGCCTTATGGTGTACAGTAGTTCAGGGGTGTCAAACTCAATTCCAGGAGGGCCACAGCCCTGCAGAGTTTAGTTCCAACCCTGCTTAAACACCCTTACCTGCAGGTTTCAAACAAGCCAGAAGGTCACAATTAGTTTGATCAGGTGTGTTTAATTAGGGTTAAAGTTAAACTGTGAGTTTGACACCTGTGGTGTAGTTGATCTCCGTAAGTTCTATTTCAATATTCATGGGCAGTTTGTTTCTGTGCAGGTCCATGAAGTATGTTAATCCAATGCGGTCATGGTACATGTTTTTGCCAGTGTGCACAGGTGTTCCAGCTATATGGGTCTAAAATGTTGCCAGGAACAAATCACCTGAAGCCCTGCAACTATGGATCTAGACTGATCGCACTTACACATGAATGTTTTTAAACCTTTTCCAATGCACCATTAAGCCTTGGCAAAGCGGCTCAAAGGTAATTGCCACTCATTACATGTAAAATCCCAAACACACTTTGGGTTGATTGAAATTCAAGTGGCTGAATTTGAAAGTCATCTTTTATTGCAAATGGCTTTACTGCAATAGAGATCCACTTGTGCATTTCAAATGAAAGATTCAAAATGAAACATTTGTCCAAATCAGACACTGTTAGGTAAATTCCTATATAAGCCAATTCATAACACTGGGATTGTATCTTTTGTTGTTGTTTGAAACTAACAATGTCTGCTGAAAGTACCATATTACATAATTCATTCGAATTTATTCATTTACATAAGTGGACTGAGTAATTCTTTCCTGATAAATGTAATTACAGTCCAGTTTTCAGGAAAGGGCTTAAAAGACTCACGTTGGAGTGAAATTCCCATGGTGTCCTGCTTTGTTTCTTCCTTTTTACTGCTACAGTGGCTAAGCATTGATCTGTGTCCAGAACAACATGCTGTTTTAACCTCCCTACATGAAAGAATTGAAGCACGCAGCTTACTGTGGTGTCCATATTTATGAACCTGGCAATAATTGAGGAAATTTGAGCGTCTGGTGGATTTTCTGTACAGTACGTTGGTTGTGTTTCTGTGATGAACAGACATAGCAAATAGGTAACAGATTTACGAGAACAGGAAGTCAAGATTGAACAGAACTAAGGCCTGAGAGTTAGGCCTAGGACACACCAAGCCGGCACCAAACAACTAGCGCAGATTATAACCAATTGTGTTGTCACCTTACATCGACTCGCGTCTGGTCTAGTGCAGAAATCTTTGCTTGAACACACTGTTCTGCACCTGGGTGAAAGGACGTGTCTTTTCACACCCAGCAGTAACCTGTTTTTTCATTCCACAAATGGAAACTAGAAAATGAAATGTGCACAGACAATGTACAAACAAAGCATTTAGTACCTTTATCACAGTACTTGTCACTCACCATGGAAGGATTTGCTCATGCAAATGTCTGATTATCTAATAATCCATATAATTTGCAAATATTTAAGAAAGGTAGCCAAATTACATTTACAAATTACATTTGTGTACCTTCTTGACTTGACTTGAAACTTGGGTTTACTTCAGTTTTTGTTCTCGTACTCTGATTAACTGCTAAAAACCCAATCAAATCGCTCTCTTCAGCTGATGCAGATTCTGCATGCTGAATCAGGCCAACATTACATTTGTTGTTTTAATAATGGAATGGTGACAATATGTTAAAAATATTTGTTTCTCTTTATTTATACAGACAGAAAATACAGGTTAGAGTTTGATTTTGTCTAATTGTTTAAAGAGCCCCTATTATGCATTAAAAAGGTCATATTTTAATTTTAGGGGTCTCCAACAACAGGCTGGTATGCATACAAGGTTAAGGTCATTGTCTTATAATATGCATTTATTTTAACCTAGTCATCCGAATGACTCCCATATGATTTGTTCAGCAATTTATTTGTTCCCAACCTCCTCCTTAGCGCGATGCTAATCTGCGGTAATTGGTCCGATAACCCAGAGTGTTGTGATTGGTTGACTGCATTCAGGGCAAGACAGAGAGAAACGCCCAGCACAGTCTATGAACAATTTTGAAGTAGTCAGAGTGCAGAGTGTATGTGTGAGCCAAATGCAGGAGTGCAATTAAGCAATGCAGTTTAACACCAGCATGTTGCTCTATTTATAACCATGACACACATTCAGAATTAATTCACACAGTGGCAAAAGCTGAACTATTTTGAAACTTTACCGCCACACGCGTGTAGAAACAGCTAATGGTGACCCAAGCAACGACAAACGGAAGAGGATCTTGGGTTCAGAAACGTGTTTAAATCTGTAAAGAAAGTGACAGGTGTCGCATTTTTAACATAGTTTTGGACGCAATATGAGAATATAAAGAGTTAACCAGATACAGTACAAACTGCGTGAAGTGGTTACAAGTAACAAAACACAATTAAAATACACATTTTGCAAGCTAGAGAAAACATGGAGGCAACCATTTTAATCGAACTTACTTATACTTGGGAAATGGGAGAAGAAACTGATCCATGAACTGTGTACTGTAAAGTTCCTGTCCACCTCTGACAAAGTCCCATATATCAGTAGTCTTTTATGATCCTTACTTTAACAAATGGCCAACAAATCCCCCGTTGTAATGTAGATTGCTGAAACACTCGTCAGACAAATGACAGGAACACAGCACAAGGCTGGGGCTATACTGCGGAGGTATTTTTGCAAAAATAAACTTCAACCACTGACTCTTCACAGCCTCATCTTTGGGTAGGGAAAATAACACCAACTTTTCCTCACACTTCAGAGCACAGCGTCGTCGCAACATGATTCAACAGGGATCTGCTACAGTGTTTGTCTTCTTTTTCTTTCTACAGTGTTTGTGGGCGGGAGTTAAAAATTTCCTGGGTCTGCGGGTACAACAAATAGGTGGGGCTTGAGTTCCGTATCGACATCACGCCGACACTGCTAACGATTCGTTACCCTGACGATTCATTAAACCACTCATCGAGTCAACTCGTTTATCGATGAATCAATAGTTCTAAACACGGCGCACTTTCAGATTTAAGCCTCAGCTGGATATTTCACTTGATTTAGAGTTGTTACACACTGCATGGTGGGTCATTTTCAAAAAATATAATAGGGGGCTATAATAATATATAATATAATATATAATATAATATAATATAATATAATATAATATAATATAATATAATATAATATAATAGGGGCTATTTAAGATGTGAGGTGCAGAGAGCTTGAAGAAAGAGCCTTCAGTTGATTTGGGCTGCAATTGTGCCAGTGATGTTGCCAATATTGTCTGATTTCAATGGGATTGATTGTGAACTTCTGAAAGGTATGGATGAGTTTATTTAAATGTATAATAATGTTACTTTTGGAGAGCACTTAGTAATGGTTTTATTTTTCGGCATGTAATGTTCCAATAAAAAAACAAAATCATCTTATAAAACACAGTCATAAAATGGCCTCCACAGAGTCCAGACCGGAATGTTATACAGTAAAGACAGTATGGGGATCACCTTAACAGAAAAGGAAAGATATGGAGTATATCTAAAAAAAAAGAACTGTAGGAAGTGCTGAATATGAGGCCCTATAAGACGTTATTTCAGGAAACTCCAGGACAGTCTCCCCAAAGTGGTTCAAGCTGTGCTTTGTGAATAGTCACATTAAACACAGTCTTTTGCTTTTAAGAAGTAATTTTGATATTTTTAATAGATTTAAACCTTAATACATACAGAAATCCCAACAAGTCCAAAAATTAATATGGACAAATATTTAATATGGTGGTCTTTATATGCAGATGGAGGCGTAAGACTTATGCACGGTATTGTAAGTAAACACACTAGATGAATTTCACATCTATTGCTATTGATGGAATTAAATGAGTTATTTTAGGCACATGTTTTTGGCTACAGTATCTAAATTTAAATGTGATTTGTTGTGGGGGTTTTCGAGAAGATGAATCTGTATATATGTATGAGAGAAACAGTGGTTTGATGATACAGTACGGATCCTGCGGCCTTCGGGCAGATTTGTGTGTGTGAGAGTATTTCTGCATGTGTTTGTATAATATAATGAAGCCTGAGTTCACCCTCGGGCACAGAAATCTCCTGAGACTGACAGCGAGTGGCTGAAGTCAAAGTTCAGAGCTCGCCTTAGACGGCCAGAAAGCACAAATATACACACAGTCACAGAAGAGTTTTGATGTCTTATTTATGGTGCTGTCATTGTTTATTATTAAGGGTCTATATAAAGCTTGAGCAGGCTGAGAATTTGCAGATTTTATGCTGAAGTAGTTTACAGATATTCACACATTCTTTATCTAAATAACTACAGTTTATATTGCTTATGTAATGCTAATTAGAAATGTCACTTTATTTATTATGCTTAAGTCAAAACTTTATATGCTTTTGAAATCTCTTATACTTTTTATGTGTTTATTTTCTTCTTTTGGTGTCTTCCTTTCTCCTCTTTGCTTTCTAAACTGCAAATAGGCTGTCACATGAACTCAAAGTAAAAACATGACTGTAACAGCAATATAATTGCCCTGCCTTATTGTCCTTTTTCCCACCATTTCTCCTGTCATACATCCTTGGGTCGTCAGAAGATTTTCTTTCATCTTTCTCTCTTTCTCATAGTATTTGTACTGTATGTGTACTGTGCAGAGGATGCCAATTTTCTGCATGAATAAAAATAACTGGAAGGCTTACTATAGTTGCCATAGTAATTTTATATTACACATAACAAACACGGCGACGCAGTGGTGCAGTAGGTAGTGCTGTCACCTCACAGCAAGAAGGTCGCTGGTTCGAGCCTCGGCTGGGTCCGTTGGCGTTTCTGTGTGGAGATTGCATGTTCTCCCTGCGTTCGCTTGGGTTTCCTCTGGGTGCTCCGGTTTCCCCCAAAGTCCAAAGACATGCAGTACAGGTGAATTGGATAGGTTAAATTGTCCGTAGTGTATGAGTGTAAATGAGTGTGTGTGGATGTTCATGCCACAGCAACTCAATTAGATTCAGGTCAGGACTTTGACTAGGCCACTCCAATGTCTTCATTTACATTTCTTCAGCCATTCAGAAATGGACTTGCTAGTGTGCAGTCCTTCTGCAGAACTCAAGTTTACTTCAGCTTGAGGTCACTAACAGGATAGTTTGGTAATTTGTTTTCTTGTTTGTCACACTTTAATGTTTCAGTTCATCAAACCAATTTAAATATTAGTCAAAGATAATTATTAACGGAAAACAAAATACAAAACTGCATAACCCTGTGTGAAAAATAGCTTGCTTTTAAACTGGGCCATGCTTAGCATCAACAACTGCAGTTAAGTGTTTTCGATAACTTGCAATGAGTCTGTTACAGTGCTGTAGAGAAATTTTGGCCCACTCATTTTTGCAGAATTGTTGAATTGTAGCCACACAGGAGGGTTTTCGAACATGAACCGCCATTTTCAGTTCATACCACAGCAACTCAATTGGATTCAGGTCAGGACTTTGCCTAGGCCACTCCAATGTCTTCATTTATTTTTCTTCAGCCATTCAGAAATGGACTTGCTAGTGTGCATTGTCCTTCTGCAGAACTCAAGTTTACTTCAGCTTGAGGTCACTAACAGATGGCTGGGCATTCTCCTTCAGGATAGTTTGGTACAGATTTATTTTTATTCTTGTTTGTCACACTTTAATGTTTCAGATCATCAAACCAATTTAAATATTAGTCAAAGATAATTATTAAGGGAAAACAAAATGCAAAACTATATAGTCCTTTGTGAAAAATAGCTTGCCCCTAAACCTAATAACTGGTTGGGCCACGCTTAGCATCAACAACTGCTGTCAAGCATTTTCAATAACTTGCAATGAGTCTGTTACAGTGCTGTAGAGAAATGTTGGCACACTCATTTTTGCAGATTTGTTGAATTTCAGCAACACTGCAGGGTTTTTGAGCATGCACCGCCTTTTTAAGGTCATGCCACAGTAACTCAATGAGATTCAGGTCAGGACTTTGACTAGGCCACTCCAAATCTTCATTTAGTTTTCTTTAGCCATTCAGAAATATACTTGCTAGTGTGCTTTGGATCATTGCCCTTCTGCAGAATCCAAGTTTACTTCATCTTTAGGGCATCTTGAGTGGACAAGCACCTTTTAATAAGTCAACATTTTATGGCAAAACTGAGGCAAACCTTTGTTCTTTTTGCTCAGCAGTGGTTTTCTTCTTAGAACTCTCATGTCATGCAAACCCCCCAGTCGCTTTCTCATGGTGAAGTGATAAACACTCGTCTTAACTGAGGCAAGTGAGGCCTGCAGTTCTTTGGATGTTGTTTTTTTTTCTTTTGTAAACTCTTGGGTGAGTTGTCACTGTGCTCTTGGGGTAATTTTGGTCGACCAGCCACTCCTAGGAAGGATCTCCACTATTCTATGTTTTGGTCATTTGTAGATAATGTGTATTTAATGTGATAATTTAAACCACTGTGGTTCGCTGCAGTCCCAAATCAATAATAAATGGCTTTATGATCTCTTCCAGATCTCTATTTCCTTTCTCATTTGTTTTTGAGATTTTTTGAATCACTGCATGATGGTCTACCTTTTGAAGATATTTTGGTCGACTTAATTTTGGGAGGGGGGGTTGGGGACACTTTTTTACACAGGGCTGTTTAGAGTTGCAAATGAAATAAGGGGGCAACAATATACATCATGCCCCTATTTAATTCCAAAATTTAATTTCATTCTTTCATTTTAGCCAGCCAGTTTATAAAACGTATATATGGGAGTTCTCTGTGGATTTGTGTTAGGACCTCTTACATATATTATTAATGCTAATTGTGTGTGCATGTGAAAATGAACAGTATTTATGTTATTTGTGTATGTTTAAAAGGTCCCAACACAGATCCTTAGGACACTTCCTAAATAGCGTCATAAAAGGGTATTTCTTTATCATTACATAATCGTTTTTAATAAAATCATTGTTTCTTTAAAATAATGTCTCAAGTAAATAATTATACATTTCCTTTTAACACAGTTATCATCTAGAGAGACAGAATACTGCAGAAACCTTCACCGCCGATTGTCTTCATCTCTGTGTGTGGTGGATCTTTCGTCTCTATATGTCGTTCTCCACCCCAGGAGGCTTTTCCTTCACCTCTCCGCTCCTCTGCAATTAAGGCTGACAGGACAGCTTGCTCTATTCCGCTGATGCCAGTACTTATCAAGACAGAGAGAGAGAGAGAGAGAGTTCAGGTATGTTCATCCATCAGTCAAGGCCCCTTTTCAACCGCCCACCCTGTCTCCATCCATGCCAATCTGTCTATTGTTTCAAGTTTTCCTCCTTACATTAATTTTACAACCGCCACACAGGAGAATCAATTGATATAAATGGAGTATATCGCTAAGCTGGAGGCTTTATTTGGAGTTACTGAAATAATGTAGAATATATATATATATATATATATATATATATATATATATATATATATATATATATATATATATATATATATATACAGTATGGTGGCTCAGTGGTTAGCACTGTCCCCTCACAGCAAGGTCGCTGGTTTAAGTCTCAGCTGGGTCAATTCCCATTTCTGTGTAGAGTTTGCATGTTTTCCCTGTGTTCGTGTGGGATTCCTATGGGTGCTCCGGTTTCCCCCACAGTCCAAAGACATGAGGTATAGGTGAATTGAATGAACTAAATTGGTCGTAGTGTGTGTGAATGCGGTGTATGTATGGGTGTTTTCAAGTACCGTGTTGCGGCTGAAAAAAACATACATTGTGTAAAACATGCCAAAATACACTTACCGGCCACTTTATTAGGTACACCT
>NC_079456.1:13842281-13882281 GCF_903798145.1 Danio aesculapii | reverse complement strand
GTAGCCTGGAATTTAGCAAACAAACCTTTGGCATGTTGCACACTTTTTAACCATTCTTTTACAGTCAGAATTGGTGATCAACTTTAGAGATTAATCTTAGACTGTGTAAGTTATGTAAATATTGCAGTTTGCAATTGTGACGTGCCTTTCGAGTTTCATGCATCATTGGGAATTTCAGAATAGCCACCTTTCCACTCAAATGGTCAGGTCAAATGGTTCTAGCCTTCCATTCCTTGCCGATCCACCTCAGTCATGCATGGATACGGTTTAATTTTCCATGTTGGTGATGATAACAGAGCTCTCTGAAATGTAATACAATTGCATCAATTGTTGCATTGGTAATTCAAGTGTAACGCAAACAGCGACATGGACAAGAATCAGATGTTTGCTCCTTTTTCTGATATTTACTTTACTGAATAACAAAAAATAATTGGGTAAATAGTACACTTCTGCTTAACCAGCTTTGGAGAAACTGGCAGCCAGTCAACAGAATGGCACCATCACCACGACATACTGTATTTTGAGAGACTCAGAGGTCATAATTGATCTTAGGAATTTACTCCCTATTAATAATTGTTACTCCCAGACAAAGTTCTGACTATCTCTACTCAGGTGGATATGGATATGATTGTTCTGTCGACATGACATTTGTGTTCAAAATCTTAATACAGTATGTACACCTGCAGTTCTCCACGATGGACATCTAGTGTTCTCCATCCTCCGGTGCCTAGACTGCAGCTCCGCACAGGAAGTTTGGCCAAAGGAGAGATGGTCTTGTCCAACTGAGCCTGGTTTCTCTCAAGGTTTTGTTCCTTCACTTTCGTCAATTGGTGAAATTTGTTTCTCACCATTGGCTTGCTTGATTGGGACTTGTTGAGCTGCGCATCTATGGATTTGCTCTTCAGTGTTTGGACTTTCGTCAATGAAAATTAAACCACACTGAATTGAACTTCAACTCTGAAAACTGGACTGACACATTTACTAGAACTTCTATGTTAAGCTGCTTTGACACAATCTACATTGTAAAAGCGCAATATAAATAAACACAAATTGAATTGAAAGTTTTTTGACCCCTACAGTGTGTTTAGTGGTGACCTAAAGATCTCATCATCTTCATTATTTGCTCATTCAGCACAGGGCACATAAAAGCAGCTTACCTTCTTCAACAAGTCTTATCTGTGGTGGCATATTTGTCATTTTCTCATCTGATCATTTTTTAGCATTTCACAGGTATTCTCTAAACGTTTGGTGCATACAAGGTCAGCCTTGTTGCCGCTTTGCAGCTCTTATTGCACTATGGTCTTTGATTATTGAATATCAAATACTAAATAAGACCTGCTAAATGCATCTGATGTTCTGCCACAGTGTCCAGCAATTTGCTAGTTCCGTTTCACCACAAAAAGTTCTTTGTTCTAGGCCTTAATGCAATGAGTTGCTGGCAGAATGACATGAACTACACGTCTTCAAAAATGTGTTTGTGCAGAAACTACATTCGGTTTTTGGAAAAGCCTTAAAGTGATGTATATCTGGTGGTTTTAATTGGCTTGGGCCTTGTTCAAGGGATTTAAATAAATTGTCTTGTCTGCAGGCTCCACTATATGTGCCTTCAAAATAGCTATTTTCATCCACCTATTTATATGTGCATTTTGGAATTTGCTTGATGGAAACACCAACATGTATATACATGCTATATATGCTATAGAAATAAACATCAATTCATATTTATTTCTATAGCGCTTTCACAATGTAGATTGTATCAGAGCAGCTTAACATGGAAGTTCTAGTAAATTGAAACTGTGTCAGTCCAGTTTTCAGAGTTGAAGTTCAGTTTAGTTTAGTTCAGTTCAGTGTGGTTTAATTTTCACTGCTGAAAGTCCAAACACTGAAGAGTAAATCCATCGATGCGCAGCTCCACAAGTCCCAAACCAAGCAAGCCAGTGGCGAGGAACAAAACTTTACCAATTGATGAAGTGAAGGAAAAAACCTTGAGAGAAACCAGGCTCTGTTAGGTATGACCATTTCTCCTCTCGCCAAACTACTTGTGCAGAGCTGTGATGTAGGCACCAGGGGCTGGAGAACACAGGACATCCATCGTAGAGAAGCTGCAGGTGTGAGTAAGGCACCGGGATCCATGCAAGGACTCTTTCAGCTATCAGTGTCATGCTCTCCACTCCTTCATGACCACCACAGCATCTGCTCAGTATACGTCCTGTTCCAGGATATGGAGAAATCTAGAAGTCATCTATGGTTATGTGCATAAACTGCAATAGAAACACATTAGCCAAATACATTTCAACATGCACATCAAAAGAAGTCATGTGATTTTGTTTTAATAGACAATGTGATGATAAAAACAGTGGCTGCTCTAGCAAAGAGGGATCCCGTGTCTCTAAAAGCCTTTTGCATTTTGTCTTTATCTTCTGAGGTGGAAATAATTTATTATATACAAAAGGGTAAAAATAAGTAGGCTTCTCCTACCGTATCAAATTCCATGTTCCTTTTTTAATTTTTGGTTCATCAAGTTTAGATTTTATGCTCATTTACTCATTGGATAGAAACGGTGCTTTCTTCATTCATTTTCCTTCAGCTTAGACTCTGTTTCAGAGGTCTCTACAGCGGAATGAACAGCATACTATGGTCTGATTTCATACAGCTGCCATTTTAAAAGTGAAATCGAAGCTGCGGTGGGGAGAAACCCGGAAGTATCGACACAGAGGAATGTTGTGTACCTGGCTGTATATCTTATCAGCGAAGAGAAAGTGACACAAGTTTATCATTTCACCACCTTCTGAGTGACCTGAAGGTTCGTTCTGAATGGATAGTGAAAATAAAAAGGGATATAAGACCTCATTTTCAGGTAAGTTAAGGGAAATGGTACTAGTTAGCTAACATTTTCTTTTCCAAACAGGCTTTAGATGCTATTTATCAAGCTGAAGTTAACAAGTTAATGTCACAATACTGAATTCGGTACTGAAATTTATTAAAAAAAAAAAAAAAAAAAAAACTTTAATTTCCCGCTTAAATTTAAGCACTGTTGAGTGCGTTCTTAAACAGCGCTGATTTGCCATAGTATTTACCTGTGCTTAACAGAAATGACTGTGATTGACTGTGATAGTCATCAGTTCACTGCACTTCACCGATGTTTACAGAGTGCAAACACAGACGAGCGATCCGCCGATAAATAGACTGATCTTCGAAGCTTTAAAATGCTCGAGTGTCCCTGTATCTGTGTTTGCACTTGGTGAAGGGCGGTGAACTGATGACCTTCACGGCCAATCACAGTCATTTCTGTTGAGCACTGGTGAATACTATGGCAAATCAGCGGTGTTTAAAAACGCACTCAGCAGCACTTAAATGTTAACAGAAAAAGGTTGTTTTTTTAAATTTTAGTACCGGGACAACACTTACAGACAAAACGAGGGTGTACTACATATGACTGCATTGTTTTATCGCTCACCGCGTTACATAGGCTGAAGCTGGGAGGCGTCCCTACGATGTTTACCTGGTGCCATGAACTAAAGCCTACAGTAGGAGAACACTTAACTCTTAAAGAGATTGTGGTTTTGTTTGATGCCTAATATGCTTTTAATTGTTTAAATTAAACTTAACTGAATTATATTAAATCGATTTTCATACCATTTCTGCATTTTACAGAAATGTAATGTTTACAGTGCTGATCCTATACTTTTGTGTTTCTTACCATCGCAGCCTCGCTTTCGTGTTTTAAAACAGTGGCCACA
Source organism: Danio aesculapii (assembly GCF_903798145.1). Lineage (NCBI taxonomy): Eukaryota > Metazoa > Chordata > Actinopteri > Cypriniformes > Danionidae > Danio > Danio aesculapii. The sequence goes on along the minus strand of NC_079456.1, from coordinate 13,878,541 downwards.
TGAAATAACCATACTCCAGCATATGTTTTACGCAGCGGATGCCCTTTCAGCCGCTAGCTTGTTTAGCTGTGATAATTATGCAATGATCATATTGCATATTCGGTTTATTCTTCAGTAGCCTATAGATTTGTTAATAATGTATTTTATAAATGGATTGTTTAGAAGAACTAGACTATTAATATACAATACATTAGGGTAATTATTACATTGAGACATTGAAGTCAGGTAGGACAACAAATCACATCCATGTAGTGAATGTCCGATACGAGTATGAGTATTTGAACCAAGTATCGACCCGATACTGGTATCGGTATCGGTGCATCCCTAATTAGAAGACAAGTAAAAATGAGGTAAAATTAGGCAATTTAGATTCTGGCTGAAGGTACAGGACTAAAGTTGAGTAGGAAAGATGTACAATTTGTAGGATACTTTGGAAGAGATTACAGTGATGGATCGAGTGAGAAAATGGGGATAAGCAGTAAACCGATGCAAAAAGGCTGGTGTAGCAAGAGAGAAGGTCAAAATCAAAGTGCAGAGAAGTGGAAGAGATGAATCACGAGAAAAGTGGCATGCGAGAAGAAGAAAAAAGGTAAAGTTAGGCATGACTGACGGGAAGAGGTGAAGATGACAGATGTTAAGAGATGGAGAGACAGACAAAATGAGGTGAAAACAGGAACAGAGGGAGGATCTGATGGGTTCAGAGAGAGGGTGCTAAGCAGAAAGTGAACAAAAAGTAAATCTAAAAAGTGAATGCTTTGATAAATCACTGCCATCATGGTGTTGTGGGTGGATGCTAGTGTGTAGTTTTGTGGTTGTTAAGCTGTTCAGTGTAGTAGTAATTGCTGCAACGTTGCTAACATATTTTCAGTAACATGTTTGCCAGAAGTTGTTGAATGCTACTATATATTTGATTGCTACATGGTTGCTACTGTATTTTGAATAATTTCTGGCCTGTCTTAATAAAGTTGATAGTTCTGGATTTCTAACTTGACTCACAAGTAGTTAAATTTGTGGTATTTTTGCTAATATGTGTATTGTTAATATTAGCAGTTGTGTACAGTATGTCTTGGTATGAGCAATACTGTTTATACAGTACTATCAGGGTATTGCTAACATTAAAGGGCACCTATGGTGAAAAATCTACTTTTCAAGCTGTTTGGACAGACATATGTGCATGTATGGTGTATAGACCGTCATATTGGGGTGACATAAACACACCCAGTGCTTTTTTTAAATTTAACAACATAAAAACGGTGGACCAATTGGAGCGGTTTTCAGACCGACCGCAACTTGATGTAGGAGTGCTGTCCCCCCGCCCACCGAATTGATTGACAGCTGTGCATATTAACATGTCCTGGTAGTCACGTGTATAATCATATCACCAAGAGGGGACAAGCGCAAAGCAACCGGGAATAAAAGCTCTGTTCAGTTCGCTAGGATCATCAATTATCATCAAACGGGATCAAGAGTGAGTTTTACAAGTTTAAAATGTTTTAAAACAGAGCATGTGTATAATGAATTTTAGCGATTTAGCTTAGCTTTACTTCATCAGCACAGCCGCGTGTCAGAACAATTATAAAAAAAGACACTTCAATCTCGGTTTGTGGACGTTAAATCAGGTTTATTTTGTACATTAACATAACAGATATCCATACAGCAGTGGAGATTAACCTGTATCCTGTCACATTTGCGTGCAAAAAGAGTGCAAAGCAAACGCGCTCTGTCTGTCTCTGTGTGTGTGCGCGCGTGAACTTTGTAATGACATTGTGTGCGACTCATCGATTCAACTCCACAACAAATACTCATTGGTAAAGTTCTTACTGTAGTATTTCTCACAAACGCTACGTGAGATCTGCTTCCTTTAAGTCTGTCTGTTGTCTGACGCAGCCGAGGGAGGAGATTAAGGCACGCAGAAAGGCACGTAGAAACGGTAGGCGGGGAGGATTAGCCTTAAAGGTGCAGTACGGCAAAACAACCTCCTGGTGCAAAAATGTATAAAATAGAACCTTGCAAAAGGTATAATAAAAAAACTGATGGGCGTTTTGAGCTGAAACTTTACAGACAAATTCTGGGGACACAAAACACTTATATTAAATCTGAAAAAAGGGGTAACCTAGGTGCCCTTTAAGGATTGTTTATTGATGTACATGTGGTGAATAGATAGAAGTACAGTAGAGTAACATCTACTAACAATGGTGTTTTGCAAATATTATCTGTAGTTAATTTTTGTTAGCCAAAATCTATTGCTAATGTTTGTGGCGTATTGGTAATATTAACACTTGTGTATTTCTTAATACAATACTTTCGGCAATATTACCATTAGAGGGTGTGTATTTTTTAAATATTGGCAATTGTTTATTGATACTGTATATCAATGATTTTTTATGTGGTGAAGCCTAACAAATATATTAGCACTACAGCGCTAATGTGCATTTGCTTATGTGTTACAGCAGGCTACTAGCTAATATTAGAAACTGCATACTAGCAGTCATTATTAGCAGTGGTGTATTAGCTAATATTAGCAATTGTAGCCTATGCAACAAAATATTAGCAAAACTAAATTTATGGTGCTCCTGGTTCCCAGGCCAGTCGAGAGTCCCTCCAGCGTGTCCTGGGTCTTTCCCGAGGCCTCCTCCCAAGTAAATATAAGTAAAATTGTTGGTAATTTTTTTTATATTAGTGGTGGGGTGTTGCTAATACATTAGCAGTAAAGAGTTGATATGTGCCTTCTGTTTAGTTGGCACATCACTCACTTTCTCCTCCTTCATACTTGAATGTAAGAAATGTCACGCTAACATGCTAGCATATTACAGCTGTCTAATGAACACAGCTGTTTGCCTCATTTATAGCCCCTTAATCATTTTTTATACATCTCCAGAAAGTCAATTTTGCCATCAGATACCATTTTAATAGCTCTAAACACATCTTTTATTTGCAGAAGTCAGCAGAGACCCATCTGGCGTGTTCACAATGACACACTGATGCTTCTATTTTGAGTGAATACAAGTCCATCACTTGTTTTTGGACATCCATTGCGCGTGTGTTCATGTCTGTAAAATTAGAACAAATGCTGGCAGTTAATTACCAGTTTTAGCATAGTAATTTGTATCGCCAATGCAGACAATGTGTTGTTTTAAACTACTAAATCTTAAACTATTAAATTGTAATTTTATTCAACCAAAAGCATCATTGAAACTACTACTAAACTATTATCTAAACAGGCCATTGACTTCTGGGAAAACTCACTTTGTTAGAAAGAGTCTACAAACACTGCTTTTGAGAGCTGTTGTTACTCACTGTGATTGGAATTTGATGGAAGTGTTTTTAGTTCAACAACAGACAGCTTATGCATGACATCTACAATACACACACACACACACACACTCACAAAAACCCTCCAAGCTTTTCATCCAAACAGCATGAAGTTGAAAAATGGCTACCGTGAGTCATGAATCTGTGGTTTTACCATGTGGTGCAACTGTAGGTATTGATTTATGCTGTTATTCAGTCGGCGCATGTGTTCAGGGAGTTACTTTGGGTGTTTTTTACAGATACTGGTTTTCTGGTAAAGCGCATGGACTTTTCAGAAGGGAGTAAAGGTAATTTTGAAACAATGGAGTGTTTTTATTGGAATGCATGTTGTGTAAAGCAATAATTTCGTTGAATACTGTGAAATTGACATTGAGTAAAACTGACACAGGTGAAGAAAGAACATTTGACCTGTCCCCTGACAGAGGATTTTATTGGGGCTTTTAGTGTCAAGGGCCACCAAGAGAGCAGAGACCCAATTCAATAAATGTCAACCTTAATCTGTCAGACGGTGTGAGGAATCGCATCGACTTAAAGGAACCCTCTACTTTTTTGGAAATAGGCTCCATTCAGTCAATCTCCATGTATGGTCATGTAATAAGACTGATGATAGTATACTCTCATTGTTTCATAATAAAGAAACTTTGATGCTATACCATGGCTGAAGCAGGTACAATGATATTATGCAATGCTGTTACCTAGTTCCAGAATGACAGCATAGATAGTAGCCATTCCGTCAGTCTTAGGGTGCTTTCACACTAGCACTTTTGGTATGCAACCGGGTTCGTTTGATGTCAAATATGGTACGTTTAGCTAGTGTGAATGTGTCTTCTGAACTCGTGTGCTCACCCGTGAACCGTACCCAAGTCTACCTGAAAGTTTTTTTTTTTTAAATTCTGAGAAAGATGCTAATGGTCTAATCTGAATCAATGATCTATGCTAAGCTAAGCTAAAAATTCTCTCGCTAGACCCAGAGATCGGCTGAACGGATTAAAAACATTGGACAACTCAATAGTTTAAGTCTAGAGGAGCTGTAAAATTAGCCTATTTCCAAAAAAATTCAGTGATCCTTTAAATAACCTTGATACCACAACCTAAATCATAGGTCTCAAACTTGATTCTTGGAGGGCCGCAGCTCTGCACAGTTTTGCTTCAACCCTGATCAAACACTACTGATCCAACTAATCAAGACAGCCAAGACTGTGTTCAAGACTACCAAAGAGTATTAAGCAGGTGTACGTTGGAGGTGGTTAGAGCTAAACTATGCAAAGCCCTCCAGGAATTGAGTTTGAGACCATTGACCTAAATCTTTCAGAGAAACAAACCCCTTCATGACTTTTTCTATCAAAAAAATTTAAGAAATATTCTAGAAACTTCCTGTTGCAAGTTAGAGCTAAAATCTGCAGGACACCGGCCCTCCAGGACCGAGTTTGGACACCCCTGGTCTAAATGAAACACAAATATTATCCCATTTTCATAATGCCTTATTTCTCTACAGTGAAAGGTTGGACTGGTTCTTGGATGAAGCACCACCCCTCCATTTCCAACCATCTTATAAAATCCTCTTTGCCCCAAGCCAGTATTACAACTTTGTGAGAAAAAGAAAAAGGGAGATGGAAAGAGAAAATACGCCTAAATTGTTGCAGTAAATGGGGACTTTTCAGGATGCTACACAGCTGGAGTGATCATTTAAAAAGGAAAAGTTGTTTTTTGTACCCATACTTTTGACTATCTGGCCCACTTCACAGCTTTACAAGACCAAGAGCCACCAAATTGTTGAGCATGCAATTCCAATTTGTTTGGAATTGCAAACCAGATGGGAAATCAGAATTACTCTACTCCAGTTCCTATCTGTCAAACATTCCCTCTTATTCCCAATGTGTAAGATTCGCAAGAGAAAGAGCACAACTACCTGATATACTATATCCTCAGGATGTGATGGTTGATTAGCTTTCATATGTTTTTACATTACTCAATGTATGTGTAACTTTGCTTTGCAGGTGTTCTGTGGTTTAAAGGTGGAAAGTAGAGTGGAAACTTTGCAGATTTTCCAGTGAAAGTACAGCCTAAAAATGTGCTAATGAAGTTCTGGAAATGCACGCGGGGAGCCAGAAGTCGACATCGCAGAATGAAAACGTTCATCTGCGGGAAATGAAGGAGCACGAATTCGGTCGCTCCTTCACACATTCTGTCAAGGCAATTTTCAAGGCGAGATTCAAAAGTTGACCTCGGTACTTGAAGCAATGGGATTTTGGACAGTTCTGAAGGAAGTCATAAAGCGTATTTGGCAGGAAACAGAGATTGACTGCTCTAATTGTGGAAAGAGAGCACCCACAGCTCCACAACAGTGCACTGCATGCTGTTCGAACCCCTACAAACAAGAAATGGCTGCATAATTGCATTTAATGGTTAGCGACTTTACTGCCGCACACAAATAATACACATATCCAAGTCTTGAATTAACATTCTTGACCCAAAAATGGATGAAAATTCTTATTCACAAGAACTTTAAGACTCAAATTCAGCTTTTGGCCCAATCCTCAGTAGAGTCTCACTCCACTGGTCTTTGTTTGCTGGGGTTCACAGAGGGCGTTCTGGAGTCCAGCAAGCCTAAGAGACCTCTCTTAGAGACTCAAAGACTCTCAGCTTGAATTGTGTTCCCGCAGATAAATACTGCATGTGATTCACAGTTGTTGGCCACAGATAGAGAGAGGGGGATTACTCACTCCATGGGAAACAGAGGCTCAGTTTTCTGTGGCGGTTTGAAGGCTAAAAAGGGACAGAGAGAGGAGAAACAGACACGAGACGACTTGAGGGCAAAAAAAAAACTGATATAGACAGGAGAGGAGAGAGAAACAGGAAAAGAGACAAGTGAGGTGAGAAAACACAAGACCAAAAATAGAGGACGCAAGGTACGTGTCAGAAAAGAGATAAGAGGTAATCGTTGAAGACAAGATAAGAGGCAAACAGAAACAAAGTGATGGATATTTGAGAAAACAATAAATAAGGAAGAAACTTAGATGAGACTAAATGAGATAGAACCTACAAGATAAGCAGAGACAAGATAACATACGAGAGAAACTGAGAACTTAAACCACCACAGAGAACCAGACAATTAGATGAAGGTATAGCAAAATAGCCGATAGACAGGAAAAGATAAAAGTGAGGTGAGAAAACACAAGTACAAAATAGTTGAAGCAAGGTTTCAAGACGAGTGAACCATTGAAGACAAGATCAGAAGCAAGCAAAGATTGAAAGATATATGAACAAAATAAACTGAGAAGCGAAAGAGGAAATATATTGAAATTAGATGAATGAGAATGAACCAACAAAAGACAAAAAAACAAACAAGATCAAAGATGAGACCGATTAAATGGACAGTTAACCCGAAAATTTGTATTTACTTGCCCTTGAATGGTTCCAAACTCTTGTGAGTTTCTTTTTTCTATTTAACACAAAAGAAGATGTTCTGGAAAAAGCTAAAAACCTGTAAATGTAAACAGGTAGGTAAATGATGACATTTCTCAATTTTGACCGAACTATCCCTTTAAGAAGAGATGAAAAGATGTGAAACAGACAAGAGAAATACAGAATAGGAGACAAAATGAGAGTGAAATGAGAGAAGAGGCTTCATCAGCTCATCGCTCATGTCAACAAGGAAGGCAGGACTGTAATCAGCACCAGATGATCGGCAGCCTAAAACGGCCAAGAGTGGACTGAGGAAGAAAGAGAGAGAGAGGGGGGAGTGAGCGAACACTAGCAAGAGAGAAAGAAAGGAAAGGAACCCTCCTTTTCCTCGACTAGACCTCCAAAAGGAACAAGCCAGCCCGTTTTCCCAGGAGCCCTGCGGATGTAGACGCTTTCTCCTGAAGTCACCACCTGAGAATGTCTGAGACCACGGCCCACACGGCACCTCGCGTGCGAAGGGAGCTGTGTGAGTGTGTTTGTGTGTCTGCTGCAGACGCAGAGGCCCAACACTGCACCTATGCCAGACGAGGAGAGCGAGAGAACTAGCCCTTTCCAACCAAACCACAGAGCCACAGAGTCTGGCAGTGGCTCCCCGCCAACAGAATAAGCGGAAGGAGGGTGAGAGTAGTGTAAAACAATGGACGAAGGCATAAAAACAGACTGTGTGTACTAGGAGACGGGGGAAAGGTGCTTGGGTGTGTGTTGGGGTTTGGGTGGGTGTGTTGATTGTGTGTGCATGTGCTTGTGTTTACAAGCACTGTAAAACCCGACGCTAAGGCCAATGTTTTGATAGAAAAAAAGCTGTAAATTGCACATTTCGACAGTCATGCTGATGACCAAAAAAAGACAAAAGTGTCAGTTCTGATTCTTTTAAGTGAAGTTTATAAACTAATTTCGAGATGATCACGTGCTTATGATTGCTTGCGGCTAGTCGCACATTATCCAATATATGATTCACCAATCAGACGATTCCTAAGCCACTATAAATACCCTATGTTTCAAATAAAAGGCATCTTTGTTTTGAAAAATCCCCCCTTCCACCCCTACTCCTCCTTTCCTAGATTGGTGACACGATGGCCCAGTGGTTAGCGCTGTTGCCTCACAGCAAGAACGTCACTGGTTCTAGTCCTTACCAAGCCAGCGGACATTTCTGTGCGGAGTTTACACATTCACCCCATGCTCACGTGGGTTTCCCCCGGGTTCCCCTGTTTCCTCCCACTGCCTAAAAACATGCAACTTAAGTTAATTGACTAATTCAAACCGGCACCATAGACATGCTCCTAGTAAGTAGTTATCTCTTAAGAGCAATCACTATCTGTTCATTAGCTACTACAGCAGGGGAGTTCTCGAGATCTACCTGAGCTCAAACTCCCCTCTCGCCTTGCAGATGGGAGGGAGCCCCGGGCTCGAGGATCTTATGAGCTCAGGGCTCTCTCTCTCGGGACAGACTGTCAAACAAGCTTTATAATCAATCATCAGCTAAGTGTGAACTCTTGAAACATTGTTTGTGAAGGTACAGAATGTCCTGTAATCAGACATAATACAGTTGGTGTCCAGTGAAACTGTGAACGTGACACAGATATTTTGTATGGTTATAAAAGGCAGGATTTTAGAACAGAGAGATTTCATCTTGGACAGGACTTATTGTAAGATAGTAGTCAAATTATCAGTGCATTCCAAATAGGATATATCCCCCTCCAAAGGACACTTAGGAGTGAAAACAAAAATGACCACCATATTGAAGTGTAGTTCAAAACTGAAATGCTCAAATCTGGCCACTTTGAAAAAGCCTTTCAGAATGAAGGATTTTAAAGGGTACAACTGAAGGACACTTCAGGAACCCATGATCCTTTTTTTTTTTGGTCAATATTTATAACAATGAACATACAAGGGTATTCATTCATTGTCTTTTCGGCTTAGTCCCTTTATTAATCTAGGGTCGCCACAGCGGAATTAATCAACGGAATTAATGCCCTTCCAGCTGCAACCCATCCCTGGGAAACATTCATACACACTCATTTACACACATACACTACAGACAATTTTAGCTTACCCAGTTCACCTATAGTGCATGTCTTTGGACTGTGAGGGAAACCGGAGGACCCGGAGGAAGCCCACACGAACATGGGGAGAACATGCAAACTCCACACAGAAATGCCAACTGACCCAGCCGAAGCTTGAACCCTCGACTTTCTTGCTGTGAGGCGATTATGCTATCCACTGCGCCACCCATATAAAGTTAATAACAGAAAAAGAGTAGGCTACAGTAATAAAATGATCAAATAAAAAATAAATAAAAACATATGCCATCCCTTTTCGCAGGAGAAAGAGCACAATAACTTCAAGGGGCAAGAATGACATCCATTTTTAAATTTAGGTGCAAATAAAAACAAATTACTCAAAATAAGTTTATGGCTTTAAAATAATGTCGTTTTTAATTATTATTTCTTGTTTCTTTTAATGTGTAAAGGCCATTGAGCATTTTTATCTTAGAATTTGTAAAACGCAGGGAAGTTGACAGAAGGACAGTTTGACTTAACAAATAAATGCAAGTATAGTATTTTTCTAGGCAAGTGTATGATTTTGAACAAAGTTCTAATTAAAATAATTATAATTTTTAATTTTTTTTTTCAAGAACATCATTTAGATTTCAATCTAGTGCTTTCTTTAAAATTCTTACATTCTTAATTTAAACTTCTTGCGTTGTATTAAAGCATGACCTACCAACACAATCTCACAGCAATTCATAACTTTTTAATTTAGTGGCTGCTTCATAGGTATTTGTATGGTCTCATTCGTACAATTTAGTAAGATTTCATCCCCCAATGGGTGGACGGGTGGGATTGGGTGCCATGCCATCTTTATTAAAATCGTACATTTTCATGCAACTGAACTCGTACAAATTTATACGATTTAGCCACTAAACTGACAAAGAAAAATAGTTACATTTTCTTGTGAGATCAGACTGGATCTACTGTCTCCTCCTTTCCACAGTATTCACAAGGTCCATTTTTATGCTTTCCAATCAACTATAAAAACCTATTTAAATCTATGTGCCCTTTTCTTATTCTTGTAATAACCCTCTCCTCTTTCTGTTCTGACCCCCAGCTTTTATTTCCCCCACAAGTGGATTGTTTGTAAACGGATACCTCCATTTACTTTCTTTGTTCCACTGATTTTGCCACATCTTGATTTGTTCCTTAACCCCCAGGGGTCTAAGGGTGTTTTGGGGCCATGGAGAACCACCTTAGCTTCTGACTTGCAAATATTTATGTGTGTTTGTATTTGCTGCTTTTTCAATTCCAATCTGTGTAGGGACCCATACAAACCTAACAGTTAACTCTGTTTGGTGAATTCTAAACAGCAATTGCAGTATTTCAAATAATAAATCCTCTCTGAACCTGGAATAGCAATATTGTAAACTCATTACTGCTGCACTTGAATCCGATGCAATTACCACTCTGTGGTCTACTCTCCTCTACCCATTGCAAAGCAATAATCATGGCTATCATTTCACATGCATATACAGATATGCCATTAGTTAGTCGCCTTCCACACTCCACATGAAACTCAGGGATTGCTATTGCTGCTGTTAATCTCCCTGTTAATGGCTCTTTAGATTCAGCTGTATAGATTTGTACGGGTCCATATTATTTCCTTTTCATGTGTGAATTAATGACCTGATTATGTCTCATTTTTTTCTTCTTCTAGAGTTTTAACTGGCGGTTGGCAAATCAACTTAAAGGTGCATTTTGCGCCACCAACTGGATTGGACTATGGAGTGCATCTTGGTTTGAAACCTAGAGGTATTGGATGTATGGGGGATAGGGAGTGGGAATGGTCGGGGAACAAATTAATGAAAAAATCTTATATCCTATGTCATTCAAATAGCGAAAATAATTAATCATTTACCCTATATCCACTGCCATCTAAAATCTCTTTTTAAAAGAAGTTAACTATATTCAGCTCCCTTAGGGCCTCAAAAACGTTTTGCATTCATTACTTACTTCTGTAAATTCTATTATTATGTGGGGGACTGTTTCTGGGAGACCACAGATTTCAAAGTCCCCATTCTCATACTTTCTGATTTAAAACAAACATTGATTAAGTGAAGAGTGACCAGTTCGCAATCTAATAACATCCTTTTTCCTGTTCTTCATAAATGTCCTTTCCATTAGGGATGGCTGACGTTTCAACACAGTGTCGAGATCTCGAAGCACAGGTGTTTTGAAACACCCAGATCACGTGACTAAAGTGATTTTAAAGACACAGGTCACGTGACTAAAGTGTTTCGAAACACCAGGTCACCTGACTAAAGTGATTCAAAGCATCGGACATATCAAGAACCATTTCGAGACATAGTGAGTGCATTTGACTGACAGGGTCAGAAAAAACTCAGTCTTATGTAGCTTAGTGGACCGTGAGTGTGCACAGAGTAACTGTGCTGCAAATGGCAAGAGTCCGAATCAAGACTTGTACAAATCTTCTGAAATTATGAATTGATGTATTTTAATAATGTAAATTATTTAAGGCCAAAACAAGACATATTTATTCACATAGTGTTCATTCGGATGTCGGACCAACGTGAAAACAAAACACGTTACAAGAACAGAGCAATTAAAAATAACATCTATAGCTGCATCACCCTGGAATCGAACCTATTATCATGACAGCTGCATGATAGTCAGCAACTCTCACTGCTTCACTTAATCACATAAAACCTCAACTATACAACATGGGGTTTAATACCTCAATTTGCTAAACTGTTTCTTTGCTGAAGCTGTTGCAAAGCAATACATAAAAAATGACCACTAGTTGTAACTCTCACTATTTCTGGGAGACCACAGCTTTCAGTTACCATTTTCATGCTTTCTAATTTTAAACAAACATTGATTAAGTAAAGAGTGAACAATTCGCAATCTAACAACATCTTTTTTCATATATGTCCTTTCCATTATCTCTCATTAAGTTAAGCAGGTTCAAATATACCACCGGCTAATAGCTAAGGTAAGTGCTCCTTTATGTGTGTGTATGTGTGTGTCATGTTTTCATTGGTTGATGTAGTCATGTGTCTTGTTCTTCATTGGTTGTCCTTGCTATGTGTCTTGTTTCTCTTTGGTTGTAATGTCATGTGATCACTAGTGTTTGTTGTATATACTTCCTTTGATTCTTGTCTGGCTTTGTTGTGTAACCCCACTCTCGGTAAGTTTGTTTGTTTTGCCATGCTTTAGACTTTTGATTATGTCTTTATTAATTAATTAAAGACTGCACTTGGGTTTCAACACTTGCCTTCAGTTGGACTTTGTTACAGTTAGGTTTGTCAGGGCTTTTGAAGATTTAAAGCAGCGGTTCTGAAACTGGGGGTCGCGAGAGTGATTTAAAAATTGTCATTTTTAGTGATTATAATATATATTTATTCAGTATTACAAGTGAAAACTAATATTTTCAGATTTTTTTAAAGATATTACTGATGAATTCATAAAGTATTTAGGACACATTCAGGCAGAATGCATCTTGTAGTTTGTATTCAGGAAGAGTTTAAAACTGTTGTCATGTCAACTTGCCACAGTAAACAAAGCCTTCAATGCTTGCCCCACCTTCGCACTCTTCTTATTGGCCCACTGCTCTAGAACTGAACGCGAATGGATTGGTTAAAATCAGCTGTCAATCACTCAGTCAACGCCTTTTGTCTTCAGATGACATGAGCTACAACCACGAAAATGTAAAGCGCTGAAGACGAGAGAATGACAACAACACTGACAGATTTAGCTTTAGAAACCACCTAAAGCTACAAATAATGGCACATCTGATTACTGATCATGTAGTGAATGTTAATCCACCATCTACACTTTTCGAAGAGTGGATAAAAGACTTCCATTGGCTATGAAAATAACTAATCCATTCACTGTGAAGTCTGTGGGACGGAATTTTCAGGTAACTGTTTGCCACATCTACACTTTTTAAGCACGAGAGGTTCTGTTTAATCCTTCATTTAATCTCCAGATGCTGTCTGCCGTGCAAGTGGCAGCTATATGTAAAACTTAACACCATATACACCATCGCAAAAGGGCTTGCACCGACTAAGATTAAACTAATATTGCAGCTCATGAAAAGACCGGTATTGCTATTAAAATGACGTATGCAAATAATAAGGTATATGTCAAAAGCATCTGCAATATCAGACAGTACCTGTGAGAACACCGCACAATTCACATTAACAGATTCATTCATGTCAAACAGTGCGTGCAGGGCCGGTGAGCAGTCCGTCCGTGATATCTTTTGGTCACTCAATTATGGTATAAAAATGTATTTTCTTGTGATAACGGGATTTCGTTGAGACATATTTTCCTCACGCATACATATATATTTTTTGCTTGTTAGTTTTGATTAGTGTTGATTTCAAATGCAATAAATCTGTTTATAAAACTTGTAGTAACAGTGCGATAATTGGTGGGTGCGACTAAATTTTGGCTGGTGCACCTAAATGGAAAAGCTAGGAGCACCAAAGCGACCAATGAAAAATGTTAATTTCGAGATCTATAATGTATAGTAAATATAATTAAAATATTGTGAACAGCTTAAAGTTATTTTTATTGTTTGGATATGCTTTGGTAGTGGGGGGTCGCGAGTTCTTGACGATCTTACATTGGGGGTTGCTGGTTTAAAAGTTTGAGAACCACTGATTTAAAGAACACTTGTTGCGTTGTATCTTAGACGCAATGGGTTACAAAAAAATCTTTGTTGAGAATTCAAACATAATTCAGAAGCATTTGAACTGAAAATAAGTCTCAACTAGTCTTACAACATAAGTATTTGGACTTTGAGACATTCGAGTTTGGTTATGATGAGTTGCATGTGTTGTAGTATTGTTTTCCATATGAACAGGCCTTATACTCAAACACAAGTCTAAAGCAGGACGCACACCAGAAGCGCCCAGCCACGACTCGGGACACTGTTCATTTCTCTGCCACGCCACAGAGCGCCATCTGATTAGTTTCATGTTAAACATCATGCGAATGTCCACGTCTGATGTGTGATACTTTTAACTGACATGTGCGCGCCGTGTCACGGTGACGAGCGGCGCTTCTGGTGTGCGACCTGCTTAAGGCTACATTATCAAGAACATTTGAACTCTGGCTTAGAGTGAGTTGGTCTCAACTTCTGTAGACTCATAATATACAGACTTAAGACTTTCTACAGAATGGAATCCTAGTCTGTTCACGACGTATTACTTGTTGTGCAATGTATAGTGGTGTGTTTTTGACTGGACGCACAAGATCTTGACTCAAGTCCATGCCAAAGACCATATGTTTTGAGAATTTGAACTTAACAGGCCTCAAATTAGCTAGTCTAAACTTGTGCTAGAAAATTGTGTCTTTAATTTGTACACAGGAATTGTGAGTCGACGTTTCATCTTATTCATACTCAAGTTCAGCAACACTGTCAAACTTAGATGCTTGCAGCACATTTCAGTTGGCCTCCGTTACACTCGCTCTTAAACCTCTCTCCTATCCAGGTCATGGCACCAATGTAACCCCCTCCAGTCCAACACCTACTTACCCGGCTTGAACTAGTGAGTCCAGCATGGAAGGTAGGTGCACTAAGGAGGCTAAACCTTTCTTGTTCTTTTAGTTTTCTGTTCCAGGTTATGGTCATGGCAGAACACCAGTTTTAAGAAAAGCAAGTTAAAGTTGGCTATTTCTGGCTAGCTTTATCAGCCATACATTTTAAGGTGTGCTTGCTAATTACAACATTACGATTGCATACTTCCAGTGAATTGGTCAAGCTTATGATGCATAATTGTGTTTATTTCTGTTCTAAATTCATGGATTGATTATATAAGTCAAGATTTGTAAAACCCATCATCCAAATACAGGACTGAGCAGCGAGTTGCTACATAATTCCACGAGATTTTGTGAGAGCTAAACATGTGGGAACTCTCTGCAGACTCTCAGTTTAGGTTTGGCACTGGGCATAGTTGGCTCCAAGATACGTTAGCCAAAATGAGTTCAGCTCTAAAGACCTGAGCTAAAATAAAGAGGGGGGAAAATAGCAAGTTTTGGAAATGGATGCTAAATACACAGTATCAAATCACTGGTGGAAGAGACAGAGCGGGATGGAAAACTCCTTCGCATTTATTTTTATTCTGTTTTGTCTTTCAGCTGATGAGATGATGACGGCTTTCAGTTAGAGCGCCTGTTGAAATATAGCAGTTTGGGGGAAACTTTCGTTAAAACTGTAGTTTTCAAAGCTAGAAGCTTCTCTTAATAGTTCCTCTACAGACAAGTTATGCTTTTGAAAATGCACTTATTAAACTTTCAACATTCAAAGTTTATTATATGTGATTTGTAACAATGTCCTACAAAACTACATGAACAAAGCACCGACAACAAATACAACATTTTGACAACTTGCGAATTTGAAAGCCTTACAGCAGTGGGAATACAAGAATGCTTAAACCGATCGCTTTTAAGTCTAGGCATACTGTAATATAAACCAGATGGAAGCACTTTAAATTCACGGAACAGTGGATAAGTAGAATCTGAAAGAATAGCTCTGGCTTTCTGTAGGACAAACTGTTTAAAGCTGTCTGATAATTCAGCTTCCTTAATTCCAATGATTTTACTACATTGACAATGGGGTTCAATGTTTAATGTTACTAAATTGTCATTATTGTGGCGACCCCTGATTAATAAAGTGACTAAGCCGAAAAAAAGATAAATTAATTATCATTATTCATGTTTAAAATTTACATTTATCATCATCATACCAACCATGCATATTTAAAAAAATATATATATATTCTGATAATTATGAAGGCTTTACTTTTGTTTTAGATCCACAAATGACATTAATATTCTTCCAAAAAGGGATGAAAAGAACCGAAGTATAAACTTGTAATTTGTACCTATTTTTGGCCCTTTTAATTTCACACTTTACTTTTGATCATGCTTTCAATGTAAGTCCCATTATTAATAGTCTTTGATTTAGTTTTTATGGCATTGCTTTTAACCAACGTCTCTAGATTTTGAAAATTCTGCACTTGTTGGTATTGTTATATTCAATGTTGCCAGATATAGATTACTTTTTCCAGCCCAAAAGCCCAAGTCCAAAACCTGCATTAAAAAAAAACGCCCAAAATATTATATTAATATTTTATTTAATTTGATTTAAATTTAATCTAATTTGAAATTAACCTAGTTACTTTAACTGTCGTCATTTTAACCACATAGCAACCACCACCAGCAGTCACAGAACCACAACTTCTATGTTTGTTGTTGCTGTCGGTTGCAGAAAAAAATATCTATAAAAGTGTTAATAAATTGATGTGAGTTTAACTGCAGGCACTGCGTGATGCGTGTGCACGCAAAGGGAAGTCAGATTTGTCCAGGAAGTCCTCTTGCAGGTGGGCCCACGCGGTTTACATTATGCACTTGTCACTACTAACTGAATGGAGTAGGAGCACACAGTTATGTTTTGTTAAATAATTTGCTTATAAACTGTACGTTTCAAAACCACCCAAATATTGTCAACCCGCTAATGCAATTTTTTTACCCGTACAATCAAGTTCAAAATCTGGTGGGAAATTTTATATTTAAATCCAGTGTTTGATATGGTAGATTGATCATTCCGTTCTTTTACATGTTACATGTGGGGTGCCACAGGGATTTAATTTGCAGGGTATCTGCATGGTCTTAGTCTTAATGTCTTAAATTTCAAAAAAACTAATTTTAGGCCTTAAAAAGTCTTAAATCCACTGATATATTGTGTTGTAGGTCTTAAGTGATTTTAAACTGGTCTCAATTTTTCCTATGTCCATGTAAAGCTATACCAGTCGGGCCAACACCCATCCATTCACTAACAACACATTTCCATAAAAGCTTTAAGGAATGTTTATTTATTAACTCTATTTACTTATTAAAATTCTGTCAGTGTAAGTCTGAAATTTCATTCATCATAGTTTTAAATTAATCTTAAAGTCTTAAATTTGACTTGATGATACCTGTAGAAACCTTGATTTGTGTCCAATTTTATTTACTTACTGTATGCTTTTTTTTTATATACAAAGGCATTCTGAACACAGTGTTATGGTCACAAGGTTGGAGTACTAATTGACTAATAGACCAGTTAATTAGCCTGGACAATGCGTTCCAAAAAGCAGTAGTAAAATCCCCCATGATAGAATTTGTACAGTAGCATCATGGGAACTTGGAAAACGTTTAACAGTCACTTTAGTCTCTTTTGCATATTCACATTTTCCTCATTTGAATATAAACCACTGTAACAAATTCATGAAGCAGGTAAAATGGTCGTAATTAAACAGAAAGCTGTTTAATGTTTTGGATGTTTTCCCAAAGGAAAACTGCACCCAGTTCATATTAATGTTAATTTTACCTGTAAACACTAAATATCAATCAGTTTGGAGAGGAATCTCAAAGCTGTTAAAAGCAACTCAGGCTCATTGGAAATACATGACTCTCTGTATTTGTTTGTGTAATAGCTGGATCCTGTACCATGATGATGGCTGAAGACATTCGGGATTACATGACTAATTTAATGTCGACCAAACTAGTGTAATCAGCCATTTTGATTAACTATGACTTCAGATGGAAGTTATTTATATGGAGATTATGATGTGATGTGAACAAATTTGTAGGCATATTAATGTTTTGCCATCTTTTGTGCCAATATTTGTTGATGATCTGCACCGGTAATCATAATTTGTGATACAATTTGAATTCACTGCCTCTTACAGTTCAATTCACCATTAAACTGCAGCAAAAAAAAATATGCATGTCATGAATTCTTATTGTTCACAAAATAATGCAGTCCTATACAATCTAGTAATTGTAAGGCTGATTCCACTGAAGCAGAAAATCATAGCTGTAATAGAGCTTCACAGTAGATCTCACAGGTGTTATGTGAAGGCGTAAGATAAGCAGTAAAATCCAAACGGTAAACGTAACTGACAGCTCTGTCTTCGCCTTCTGCACAGGATTAACATCATCTTGTTTTAATTCAAACTTTTCCAAAAATAACAAACGCACAACAAACACTGAGATCCAACACAAAAATGTGCTCACATGTGCTTACAATCTTTGCTGCAATTTTCTTGTATAATTAGCCTAGCTTTTTAACAGAGCAGTTAGAAACTTTGAATATTGCATATGTAAATCAATGTAGCCACATGTAACCAGTCTCACATTAATGTTATCATCCATCTTTAAACTATATCCCCGTCAGCGCAATGCTCTCAGGCAGTAAATCAAGGGGATTTTTTTTTTAGGAAAATACATTGAAGAATTGATTCAATGATCTGTTTAAACATGTTTGGCTCTGAGATCAAACAGGTGCAAAGAACATTACAGACTTTGCTGGTGACGTGATAAAGAAGAAAAGAAAGTAAGATTCTCTTTTAGTACATATTACATTACATTACTTAAAGTGTATTTATTATTTAACATTATCTAATATTACATTATTTAATGTATAATTATTATTTAACATTAATATTACATTAATGTGTATTTATTATTTAATATCTTCTAATATTACATTATTTAACGTGTATTTATTATTTAATATTATTTAACATTATCTAATATTGCATTATTAAATGTATAATTATTATTTAACATTAATATTACATTAATGTGTATTTATTATTTAATATCTTCTAATATTACATTATTTTATGTGTATTTATTTAATATCAGCTATTATTACCTTATTTAATGTATATTTATTATTTAATATTATTAAACATTATCTAATCTTACATTAATGTGTATTTATTATTTAATATTATTTAACATCATCTAATATTACATTATTTAATGTGTAGTTATTTAATATCAGCTATTATTACCTTATTTATTATTTAACATTATCTAATATTAAATAAATACACATTAAATAATGTAATATCAGCTATTATTACCTTATTTATTATTTAATATTATTTAACATTATCTAATATTACATTACTTAAAGTGTATTTATTATTTAACATATAATATTAACTTATTTCATGTGTGTTTATTATTTAATATTATTAAACATTATCTAATATTACATTATTTAATGTGTAGTTATTATTTAACATATAATATCAACTTATTTCATGTGTGTTTATTATTTAATATTATTAAACATTATCTAATATTACATTATTTAATGTGTAGTTATTATTTAACATATAATATCAACTTATTTCATGTGTGTTTATTATTTAATATTATTAAACATTATCTAATATTACATTATTTAATGTGTAGTTATTATTTAACATATAATATTAACTTATTTCATGTGTGTTTATTATTTAATATTATTAAACATTATCTAATATTACATTATTTAATGTGTAGTTATTATTTAACATATAATATTAACTTATTTCATGTGTGTTTATTATTTAATATTATTAAACATCTAATATTACATTAATGTGTATTTATTATTTAATATTATTTAACATTATCTAATATTACATTAATGTGTATTTAATATTTAACATTAATATTACATTATTTAATGTGTATTTATGATGCTTTGTGTTTTTATTTATTTATTTATTGCATTTTGACAGCTTCCTTCACTTTAACTGTATGGAGCAGCCTGACTAGTCTGCTAAATATCTTTAGCACTCCATGAGAAAAACGAGGTGAGAAAAGGTGTTGAATGATAGTTTTTATTCATATTGATATGAATAGATATAAAGAATAAATATTCCTTTTAGAGAATTTTAAATTTCACCTAATAAAAGTGTAAAGCACATGGAGGGCCTGGAAAATAATCCACCTCTCTTTTCCCTATTAGGGTGTTTATTTTCTCATCTCACGGTTTAAGCAACTGGAAACCAACGAGATGACAGAATTATCGCTTTCAGCCACGGCGATGACCTCACGGCAGTCTCACAGCGAGTTCACTGTGAAAACACCCAGCACTCGCACTCACTCCCACCTGAACGAACAATGTACTTGTCAATCGCACACCTTGAGTACACAACAGATGCAGACATACTCCATTTTAAACACCTGGCCAAAGCAAAAAGAGCGACATCAACATTTTGAAATGTTCATTTTTCAACTTTTCACTCACATTGGGGCTCATTCATGTAACATTCATCAATATAGAAGTAAATTTGAAGTCATTTCTGGCCAACACAAAAAGAACTTTCCTCCAGATTCACAAAGCCTTTCAAAAACATCAAAAATGATAGTTAAATGTCTGTTAAATGAACCCAATCGTTCGTAAATAGGGTGCGAATGCGCACTCATTCATAATTAGCATAATCCTGTCTACACAAGTTAGATGTGCAGTATATTTCATAAATATAGGAAAGACTAATATGCCATATGCCTAACATTATATTTTTAACACACTTGTGTCCACCAAAGCGTTTTAAGCCACACAGCTTTACAATGCAGGTGAAAGAGATTTGGTTACTTTGATTTGGAATCCACGGCAATAACATTACCAGCAGAGCTTGGCAATGACACCTGCCAAATGGGGGTAGAGTTCAGCTGTGGTAGGTTAAACAGACACTCCCACTAGCCACTTTGGCTGGTTGAAAATAATTTTTTAATGGTAATTGTTTTCAAAAGCAGGGTTCGACAATAAGTTTGGCTCAATATTCATGCAAATGTCATCTTAGAATAAAGAAGCAGCACAACTGACAAAAATAGTGTTCGCGTGAGCAAAAGAAAGCATGTGTATACCGAATGAGGATGATCATTCGTACGCACAGGTGATGTGATGCCTGCGAGTGTTTAAAAAAACGTGTGCGCTCCCATTTCCTGGCATGAAGCAGCCGTGGCTGGAAACGCAACTGCTGTGATGGGTTCTCTTTTGTAATAGACTGGATAAAAAGCGACGCTTGTACACCCAAAGTCCTGCTGCTCTCAAGAGCTCCAGATGTTTTTAAAAATGTATTTTTGCAACCAACAGCAGTTGCCGCTTTCACTTTAACCATTCTTTGAACAGATTCTGATAGACCTTTTTCACAATGACATCACTTCACTATCGGCAACGCATTTTTAGTTCCGGTTTACCTTTGAACGAATGGAAGACTTCTCTGGAAAATTTACAAATGAAAATATTAACCTTGCACGATTTGATTTAAGACTATTATTGGTATTGGGCATGTGTCTAAATATTTTTCTTTCAATACTGAACTGATTTCTGAGTTTGAAAATTATTGTTTAAGTTAATAAGAATAGGAATAAGCTATTGTTTATCAAGAAAAGCATATGTTTGCAACTTTTTTCACTTTCAGTTTATTTCCTCAATAATAGATTTATTTTTACTTTAATGGTGCTCTGAATATACATTTATATTATCTGTTATATGTAAATAATCCATCATAAGTACAATTCTTTATGAAATCTTCACTTATACCTGGTAAGCTTGTTGTCTATTAATGCAGTCAGTTTCATCCTTTATTATTTATTGATCCATTAATGTTTTCTTTAGTTTCTCTATTTTAAAGAATGAATTTATGTCCGACCACCACCTTTTGGGTGGATTTAATTTGATATCTGTACTACCTTTTAATTAATGATGCTACAAATAATTTCATAATCTAATAATACGGATTTAAAATGCAGTCTTCTTGGTGTTATTTTTGCAAATGTAAATGTTTATATTTTGTTTGATTATTAAGTCACATTCAACATTGTTATTCGATTTCATTTAATTTGACTAATAAATAGACATAAATGATTTATGTTCATGAATAAAATGCCTATATATAAATGTCAGAGAATTGAGCAGTAGAATGTGAATAATGTGAATGTGTTCATGAATCAGCTGTCCACTGGAAACAACCACAGTAAAACACTCACAGTTTTGTTTATTACTTATTCTTCAGTACACAAAAAATTATTTAAAAAAATGTGCAGCGCCCGTGTAACCATCTGAAATCTTTATTTGACACGTCCCAACTTCATCTGCAGTAAAGACAGCAACACAAAGCAATAGACTCTCTTTAAAGTCCCATTTTCTTGGTTCAAGCGGATATCTGGATGATCTGGGGTTTTTTTTTTTTTTTGGGGGGGTGGTATGTTAGATGTCTGACCTTGAATATAGACAACAAAAACAGCCATAGTCACAGTCTAACCTCATGTGAAAAGGGTCTATTAGCCTAAGCATACGCACGCGATCATATATTAATTTTCACACATGGTAGGCCTGTTTTTCACCTGCTTTCTTTTACTCAGTTATTTTTGTTAATAGTTTATTTATCATTTTTTACAATAACATTGCTTTAATAGGAGATTAACTCCCCATTTATGTGTAATTAAGTGGTGATCTGAGACACCTAGCCATTATTTTAGATACATGGCAATAATTTCCTTTTAAATGTCAGTTGAAAAAACAAAACAAAAGGACCTGGTAAAGTATTATCACGCATTCAAATTTAGTAATCACTTGGAGTAGGTATCACGTGTACATTTCTTTTGTACCAACTAACATTTGGAAAATATGAACACTTTCATGAATCTGAAGAATTACATAGCAGCTTTACTGACATTTTTAAAAAAAATAGTGGCCCATTGTTTTTCCTACAGCTCATCCATTTCTTTCTCTAACTATTTGGTTATAGGTAGGGTTTCCAACCAATTACTTGCCATACCTAGCATAACCTTGCTTAGCTTTAGAGATTCATTCTTGTGGTATAATGTAGGAGAATCAACAATGTAAAATATACACATCTTCATTGGTGGTCACACATTTGTACCCCATGACACAGTCCACACATTGTCCAATCTCTCTCAAGACCGCATGACTCTAATGTAAATATGTGGAGGCGTCAAGATTTCAGGCTATTTGAGAGCTTTGACAGAGAGGAATGGACTCTGGAGAGAAGGGAAACAAATCATTTCAGACGGTATGATTGAAATCCTAACTCTGGAAGGGCTACAAACAGAACGCAACTCTTTTCTCTTCTGACAGCAGACATAACTCCTGATCGCTCCAAAAACCCTGGACAGTAATAATCCCTCGTTTATAAGACGGGGAGAGGATTTTGTCTTTGAAAGGTTTATTTCACGCCTACAAGGGTGTGGAGCAGATATGTATGATTCATCCATGAGAGAGAATGAGCTGGTTGTAGAGTTTCAGATAAAAAGAAAATGAGTGTGGTGTTTGCCACGATGCTTAGGGTTGCTGGGGAATTAAATACATTTCTAAGGTGTTTTTTTGTGTGGTTTTATGGTACTGATTGTTAGCATATTGCTAAGTGGTTACTGAAGTATACTGAGCACTTCCTGACACATTAAACCCCGATTTTTGATGATTCCTATATTAAGGAGTTAAGTTCAGATGGTTGCTAGAGTATCGCTAAATGCTTTCTAATGTTTTTTAGCATGTTAATATATAGCATGCTAATACTAGCATATTAAATAGTTTTTTATGTTGCAGTAATCTTCCTAGAGTATTTAGGCTTGTTAAAAAAAGGTGTTGCTAAAAAAAAAAATAGATGACTAACTACAAAAATGCTAAAAAATAATATCTGGTGTTCCTTAATGCAGTGTAGTGGTCCTCAACCGGAACCATGCCATGGATCAATTGGTACCGGGCCGCACAAGAAATCATTAATTATTTCGGTTTTATTTATTATCCGAGTCTGAATGATCTTTTATTTTGATAAGTCTTTTACTTTGAAAAATGACCGCATTCTCTTGCTTACATCTCATCATCTGAGCGGCCGAACTTTACTCTCAAGCAGCAAAGTGAGTAAGAAACAGACGTCTTTGGAAGTTTTCTTTGCTAAGGGGAAAATGCCCTGTGAAGGACCTGCGAACTGCCAAGGAATGGATCCGCAACTTATTTGTCAACAAATCAGGTAAATCCAGCATGTCTGTTCAGGAAGATCAACTGATGGAGATGGCAAATGACAGCGACTTTTTTAGGGGCAGTTTGCATATCACTATTCTAGAGTTTACATTCAAGTTTGTTCAAGTTTGTTGTTTCTAATAGAGGTGCACGGCTTGCATGCACAAGCAGCGTGATGTGCTCGTGCCAGACGCACCCAGTTGAATGAATCCCGCTAGCGCTCCACGCGTCACTTGACAAGAACTGACTGATCAGCTTCAGCTTGTATGGAATATACACATTTCGGTAGACTAATTATCCCAGACAAACACAGAGCACCCAAACACTGCAGTGCTTTGTAATTTTCTAAAAAAATAAAACTTGTATCAGAGTGACGGCAATGTTTTGTCAGCTTGTCATTCTCTGAGAAAATAGTTAATGGTTGACCCCCCCCACCCCCCTCCTCCCCCCCCAACACCACCCTGTGTCCATGGTAAAATTGTCAAGCGTTGACTGGTCTGCAGTGATAAAAAATGTTGAGGACCACTGCCTGAATGGAGTATGTGCACAGCTTGTGTTTTTCAGCCAATGATAAACTCACGGTGAAAGCTTAATGTGATTATTTTCAATTTCCTAAGGTTTGTTTTACAGCATCGATGTTGTAATGTAATTGCAATTATTTTGGTTTAATAGGATTAAGCATTTATTTATTTGTTAAGTATAAAACTAGATGAAAGACCTTGTAAGCCATCAGGATCAGGAGGCAAGTGCAGAAATTCCATTAAAAATACTGGTGTAAAATAAACTATCATATTTTAAAGACATGGCGGGGGAAATGGAATTTAATGCAGTGCTTCATGTCTGGTCTGAGACCCACTTCATCTTGTATATCTATCAGAAATCAGACCTTAAGCGTGGCAATTTTATAATGAAGAGACCGCAGTTCACCGGAAACGCTGAGGCTGGCAGGCTGAAATATAAAAGTCTGTGTGCCCTTAACCTCGTTGTTTGGGTGGTTCCACATTGTTTGGTTGTTTAAACTTGTTGTTTTAGCATGTTGTTAAGCAAGGTGTTGCTATGCTGTTTGTAAAACATTTTATTTGTCTTTAGCATATGATAGTATGAGTGCTAAAGGTTGTTTTTAATGGACCCTTCTCGTGAGTTTGATTGACAGATTGGCAGTCTGGCCAATTATAACACCAATATTCTATGTAGTGTGGTGGAAAGTTACTTTAAAAGGAATATATTACAATCTTGAGTCACTTTTTTGTAAAATACCTAATGTTTTACTTAGTTTCTTTTTAAGGAAAGTCATATGTTATGTTTTTCTTCAATTTCAGCTAGGTTTAAGATTGTATTTTTTATTACTTTTAAAAGTAACTATTACGAACACTGCTAATAAGCGATGCTTGCCTTATGTCTTGGTGAAGATCACTGACTAGATGTAAAGTTTGCTGAAAACCAAAACGTCAGATTTTTAAAACCATTAAATCCAATGTTGACGATCAAACCTGTTACATTTTGATGGTTTCTGTTGTGTTTGAAGCTGCGGTCACACTGGGCTTTTCCTCCCATAGACTTCCATTCATACCCACGCGAATGCGGCAGACCGGAAACGCAGGGTCATGCGTTAAATTTCGCAGTTCGCTGCGGTGCAAAGTTCAAGCTTGGTGAACTCTGACCTGCGAAACCGCATCATTTGACTGCGTGAGACCAATCGAGGATCAAAACAGGACCTCTCTGGACAGAAATTTAAAACATGGAGCAAATCGCTGGCTTTTTTTAATGTCTAATTAACTTGTTTAATCCCGCCCCTTTTCGCAGCGCCGCACGACAGAATTTCGCACACACAAAGCCCAGTGTAACCGTAGCTTTAGTATATATTCCAATGTGACCTATTGATTTTAACATGCCACCATTTGGAGGTTAAAATAAATGTCCAGTAGAGAACCACTATAGTTTCCATCAAAACGAAAAAAATCCATTACAACCATTACTAATACAAATTTTACGACTTTTTTTTTCTGTAGTTTTGTTTTTCAGCAAAACTTGCTATCAAACCTTTTCCTGTCCTTTTCACACCGCAGGAATGAGATACAGTCTGTGACATACTTTAACCTCAAACATCTGCCGCAAATTACAGAAACAAACTGACCAGCTTGAGAGACATAAAACACTTAAGACGGCTGTTATGAGCCTCTGCATGCATGCACTGTATATACGTTACACCGTCTTGCTCATTCTAATGTAATATTCACCCCCATATTTCAATGATAAACTACAAAAAAAAATGCTTTTGAAACTTTTGACATCGCTACCAATCATAAATATGAGGCACGTCTATTTCGCAGCTGTGTTTTCCCAGCAGCTGAAATCCCATAAGACGCTCTACAACCCGTGAGTCATGTAATACTTCACATAGACACATTAGTGCTCAAGTGTTTCACAGATTAATGACCTTTTTATACAAAGAATGTTTATACTAGATTATGTTTTGATATATTTAGAGGCTTTAAATACCATGTGAGTTAGCGTGTTAGCATGCTAACTCTCCCTCAATGTTTTTGCCTGTCACATTTGCATCAAAATAGGTCATCTTTTAATACTCTACTCTATTAGATTTTTTAGTATACAACATTTTGTATTGTCTTATCCGGCCTATTTGCTCTTAAGTGTTTGGACTTTCAGCAGTGAAATTTAAAGCACTTTGAACTGAACTATACTGAACTTCAACTCTGAAAACTGGACTGACACTGTTTCAATTTACTAGAACTTCAATGTTAAGCTGGTTTGACACAATCTACATTGTAAAAGTGTTATATTAATAAACTTTAATTTAATTTACTCTGTTTTCATATAGTGTGAAAGTAGACATTGATTCGAAAACAAAAGTACCAATCTGGTTAATCATTTTTAGGCACACCATTTTGCAACTGCAATGGAAAAATAGTGTTAGTTCTTTGGGAATGCAGAAATTCTATTACGTATGACAAGCAAGAAAAGAAAACAAACGACGTCTCGTCTAGTCAACTGCCTTTGTCTCCACAACATGCAGACAGGTCGAAGTACACACTCACAAGAAAACAAAACAGAAGTGAAATTAAAAAGAGAGCGGCAGGATTTAAACACATCCTTCATTTCATATCATAAACACATGTAGCATCAATGTTTAGCCAGTAGATGGAGCTGTTAAATTTAGACTTGTTTTGATAACACCTTAAAGGATTCTCTGTAGAAAGTGAGCAATGTTAAGCTAATTAACAAGGCCCTGTTAGCCCGGTCTGGTCAGTGTTTACATGTTTGTTTGAAGGCTTTTTTCTTATCTCTGACGTTTAGCTAACTCCTTATAGCCTGCTGAGATTCATAGAGATGAAAAGGACTTCTAATGCTAAAGGTTAGCTTTGTCATGTTTTCTAAACCCACTTGAAGCATTCTTAAAGCTAAAACCGTACTTTGTTACACTCATTATATGAGGTTAAACATAAATAATCAAGCTAGCTGCTATCTGTAATGACAGTTCAGTGATTTACTGAGGTAAATTGCTAAGTGCTACATTTATGCTTGTCTTTAATTATCTCTTGCCTTCTCTCACCTTTTCCTTTTCTTAATGTGTCAGATGACGTGTGTTTATCTAAGGGAGATTTATTGGACTGAGCTGCACTATCGAGCGTCTTGATCTGTGAAGCATGCGCTTGTTGCGATTTCACCATAAAGTGCTTGGCATGACGCTACACGCATATCTATTTAACTCATTTATATCATAGATGGAGCCATTTATTTATCTAAAGCTGTACAGAAACTATTGATAACCCACGTACAACATTTCTTCAAGTGCTAGTTTGATTGACAGTTGCTTACAAAGCAATACTTCATCCTGTAAAGAACTGAGGCGTCAAGTTTTCTTTACTCACCACTATAGACTGCCAAGTTTTATCTGACACAACTCCAGACCTAGACAACTCCAATGGTTGTGCAAATATTACTCGGTATCGCCCACTTTTTTTCTTTTTTGTCCTTGTACCTACAGCAAAAGTGTGTTTTGTTAATGTGAGCACTTGGCATTTCAGGTGAACATAAATCACAAATGCTCATATAAGTGATTTAAGGCTTAAACGGTGATCCATAACACAACTGTGCTCTTTACATAAAAAGGCATCATATATTTACAGCTCTCTAAACACCGTTTTCTGACTTTAAACCCTCAAGTTGAAATGCTGGTTGTGGCTTTTGCCTCAGTTAAAAGAATCTAACCTGAATTTCTGAATGGCATATTGACATTTGTAAATGTTTTACTGTGAGTGCAATTCATCTACAGTATTTGGGACTGTGGTTTGAAAGTGAAAGCATGCATTGCCTTTTTACACAGTGTGGTCAGATATACACACGTTGTGCCATTTCACTGTTTTAAAGGCTGTAATTCGTTGTAGTTTAAAGACGGCACATGTGGTGGGGTGTAAAAGTGTGGTGCACTTTAAAAGAAGATGGTGTTGCCATGTTCTTTTACACTTAAACAGTTGAATCTAAAAGTGTGTGTTAGTAGGCTACTGTAGTTGTGCTTGCAGGATTACATACTGTAGGTTGTCCTCACATGATGTCATTGATGCACAAAATTCAGATGGAGAGCAGGAAGTGGTTCCTCTACATAGGAATCGTTATCAGAACATCGAAATATTTCTGTTTTATGTTGTTTATAATTGTTTAAATAAGAAATGACGAACAGGTTTTATAGAACTCAAAGTTTTTGCTCATAAACGGGGGAAAGTTCAAGAAACGGAAGGCGGCATGTAATAAACATTTATCCAATACATCCATGTGTACAAACTTTTAACGCAATAATTCGTTTGACAGCACGAATAAAGATATACAGGCCTAGCTACTGTATGTGTATAAATAAGTAAATGTGTTGTTTAAAAATCAGATACAAGCACCACCACACTTATGCAATATCCAGGAGAATATAAATAACGCACCCTGCCATGTAATCGCTGCAATGAAATCTCCGTCTTGTTTTGCAATAATCCATGTCTTTACTGGCATTTTGGCAGAATAAACAACCATAACATGAACATCAAGAGGAATCTTGTGGAGCACTGTTCCCCCCTTACAAAAATATATAAATAATAATGTAAACTATGCGGCCATGCTTTTGTATGCTTTCATCTGTTATTTGGTGATGTCTGGAAGATATCCGCATGGGGAAGAACTATAATAATTTAAAATTAACCACATAGTAAAGTGTATAATGTGTACAACTGTGTTGATGAATTCTACGGAATACTGTAGCATAGTAATCTGATAAACTGTAATCAATACTGTAACGTTAAAATGTGTTAAACATGTCAAATGTGGTGCACTGTGATGGTGTAATTATACTGTTAGCATAGAAAGATGAAGCCTATTGAATAATTACTACAGTTGTGTTGTACCACACTACGACAGTTTCATTCATTTGTATACTTCCAAATCCTGTAGTATTTACTATAATATTTTTTTCATGTAATGTAATAACTTATCTACCACATCATCTACCACCTCGATGACAGGCAAAAATATTTTAGTTCAGTTGAAACTTGGTCCTCTTCATGGTATATAAGGATCCTGACCAACATATGTGGCTCTCCCATTCAGTTTTTTTTTTTTTTTGCTTCCTGCCCTTCATCTGAATTTTACACGTCCCCAGAATCACGTGATTAAAAAACAACCTATTAGTAACAGTATTTTTTCTGTTTTTTATTTATTTTTTTGTCATCGTAAAGCTTTGGCAGCTGATTCTAGACAATTATCTTTACTTGTTTTGCTTGATCTAAGTGCAGATTTAAGTCTCGCATGGAATTATGGTTTAGAATGTTTATCTGGATAAATTCAGTTGTGCAACTTATTAAAAAAAATATCTGAATCATAAAAAGTTACTGAACTGTAAAAAAAAAAAATAATAATCTGCTGCCCTAATTTTTGTTGAGTGTATCTTTTCTAGTCATCAACTGGCTTCATTCAAACTGAGTAAAAATAATGAGTAAAACTTTGTATAAAGCTCTTTTTTTAAACATTAACGTGTAAGATATAAGTTAAAGTAACATAAAAACCTCATCATTTAATTTCTTACAGTGTCCAGGTGTTCCCCAAGGTTCTGTCTTGGGCCCTCTCTTTTTCCTATTATTTATTGCCTCTGGGATAATTTTTGTTATGCAGATGAAACCCAGCTTTCTCTGTCTTTTTACCTGATTCTGTCTTCCTTCACCTTCCCTGATAATTTGTCTGGCTGAAATTAATACCTGGACTTAATAAAAAAAAACTGAG
Organism: Danio aesculapii; assembly: GCF_903798145.1. Taxonomy (NCBI): domain Eukaryota; kingdom Metazoa; phylum Chordata; class Actinopteri; order Cypriniformes; family Danionidae; genus Danio; species Danio aesculapii. Next base: position 13,848,646 of record NC_079456.1, on the reverse strand, counting down.
AAAGTTAACCATCTACCGCACACAATATGGTAAATCTATTAAAAAAATATATATTTTTTTGACTGTTTTTCATTTTTTTAATAGCTTAACTTGAAGTGCTGTAAGTTTTTTTAAGGTACTTTATGATGTGTTGTCATATGGCAACAACATCCAACAACTGACCTAACTTAGAAATTTCTAATTTAAAACTTTCCTTATAATTAATAATTTAGTTGTTTAAAATGATTTAATTGGTGTTGCAGTATTATAAGCTTTAACACAGAACTTATAAATGACACCTTATACATACATTCCAACAACTAAAATTACAACAGCTTTCATTTATTCCATTCTTTTTTGCTTAATATTATTAAAAACAAACCTAATATTGTATTATCATGTATACAACATACAGCAAATATGAATATTTTCTCCAGTAAATATTATAATAAATAAATAAGTCTACTATATCCAGATGCATCAGAATAATGTAGCTACTAGCTAACAATGTTTATATATTATATTATACACCTGCCTCTGAGCTAACTTACCTGAACTGTCTCTATCAAATGTCCAGTCTGCATCATTCTCATGGTGCACAAAAATGAACACTTTTTTACATTAAGATCACTGTCCAATCCAAGTAGGTATTGCTGCAGCCCAGAGACCTCCAAGTGGGTGGTATTACACCTCAAGTAGGTAAGGTGACCTCCAAATGAGAGGGATCTATGCTGCAGGTGGGCTTGGTTTAGGTGGTGTACAGTAGGTGGAGTAGACATTAATAAAATACATTAGGTTACTGTGAAGTTGGGTTTAGGGTTGGAGTAGGTGTATAGATATTCATAAAGCACAGTATTGGACTCTGTCATGTACAAGACGTCAATTAAATAAAAAATACAGTTTTGTACAGCGGACTTGGAGCTCAAGTCTCATTCACTTGGAGCTGGCTCCGACCTCTGTATATAGCCTTCTTGTCCAATCTGCCCATTTTTTCATGCACAAAATGTAAACATCTGCAGTAGTTTCCTACACTAAAAAAAGTTGACTCAACTTAAAATTGCAACATACTGCTTTTTTGAGTTGACTCAAATTAGTCATGTACAATACTTGGGTTAAAAGTTGAGTCAACTCAAAAAAAAAGCTCTGCAGCAAGTTGCCTTACAATTTTGAGTTGACTCAACTTTTTTACAGTGAAGGTTAGTTTTACATCTCAAAACCCTTTTAATAAAACTTGCTTACTCTTGATTGCATATGTGGGTCCAGCCTGATCTCACGAGAAAACGTAAGTATTTTACGCTTTGACAGTTTAGTGGCTAATTCGTACAAATTCGTACGAGTTCAGTCGTACGAAATTGTACGATTTTAAAAAGGAGGCGTGGCACCTAACCCCACCCCTAAACCCAAACGTCATTGCCGGATGAGCAAATCGTACTAAATTGTACGAATTAGATCGTACGAATTCGTACGAATTAGCCACTAAATCAAAAAGTTACGAAGTGCCTTGAGATTGTGTTGGTGGGTAAATATTTCTGGATGTTTTTATTCATTGTCTCTTTTATTGCTATTATTATTATTATTATTATTTATATTTGAGAATGCCTAACAATTAAATGTATAAGCAATATTTGGCTCTACTATTCCTCAGAAGCACAACTACAAGAACCCAAAACTCATTTCAGTCTTTTTTAGCACATGCCAGGCTTCATTGCCAGATCTGCTAGGCTTAATGGCAACAATTATTAGCACTTTTAATGTCTTTATTTTTACCCAGCAAAAGTCATTTGAGCAAAATCAGGAGGGTGGCACGTCATAAACAGCAATTTAACCGGTTGCTGGTTTTGTTTGTAATTAAACAAACTGCCTCTATGGCAACACAAAACTGCCTGTCCTTTCAGAATCTGCAAATATTTTTCCTGAACTGGCCAAACAGCCCGTTCGGAGCCACTGTTGTAAATGTACCTAGAGTTGGCTGGCGAGCTCAGCCAAATGTTTCCTGGTAAACTACAGCCTTGTGGTGTAAAAACGGCATTTTGCCAAATCAGCGGGCAGAACGGAAGAGCCTTAAGGTTTGTTTTAGCTCCCAATTAAACAAGGTGTCCTTATTATTAGTCAGCTTTGTAAGTGCATTGGACAGCAGATCTGATTATAATTAAAAACTGCTGTAATTACAAAGAAACGTTTACATCATTCAGTAAAACCGCGCGGTGCATGCTATTTAAAGTTTCTGTAAATGTAATTGCAGCTATTACTTCAACTCTCACACTGGGGCCCTGAGGTGCACGTTAGTTAACCCAACTTTATATATACATACAGTATATGTGTGTAATTCACCTCCACTCATTTGATTTTTCCCATGGTAATAATGAAGATTTGAAACTCCAACTCGTTTACCAAGTTTGTGAGGTTTGGTTAAATGCTAAATGCATTATACTCCACCATCTGCATTTTTGTGTGTGTTTTGGTGGTTTCTTTTAGTAGCTACAGAGTAGCAGATAGCTACAGACAGCTTTCCATCATTAGCCCATCAAAACAAAACTACTGGAAAAAAGTAAATTGCCTGAGAAAATGTAAGCTATGAATAATCTAAAACACATTCCATCGAAATGTTTTAAAACTGTGGTCTCAGACTCAATTCCTGGAGGACCGTAGCTCTGCATACTTGAGCTTTAACCACCTCCAACTAACGCCTGCTTAATAGTCTCTAGTAGTCTTGAACGCCTCAATTAGTTTGAGCTGTGTTTGATTAGAGTTGGAGCAAAACTGTGCAGAGCAGCGGTCCTCCAGGAATTGAGTTTGAGACCTATGATATGAAAATATTTTTTAGTTAACGTAAATATATATATTTATTTATATATATATATATATATATATATATATATATATATATATATATATATATATATATATATATATATATATATATATATACACATTTTTTTTTTAAATCTTTTTGTTAATGTTCCCTTTTGCCTTTAAATCTTGGCCTTTTGAAAGCTCAAAGAACTTGTACTTTTTTTAAAGCTTGAAAATATAAACTATTAAAAATGGGTTTCAGTTCATATAATTTTAAATTGATACCATTATTGTCTCCATGTAAAACTATATATGTGAAAATGGCAATGCTTTGCTCTTGTTACATATTCAGTCTACAGGCATGTGCTATTTGACCACCAAAACAGCAACGCAGAACTACTATATCTATATATATATATATATATATATATATATCTCTATATATATATATCTATATATATATCTATATATATATAGATATATATATAGATAGATAGATAGATAGATAGATAGATAGATAGATAGATAGATAGATAGATAGATAGATATATATATATATATATATATATATATATATATATATATATATATATATATATATATATATATATATATATATATATATATATATAATTTTTTTTTTTTTTTTTTTTTTTTTTATTATTATTATTATCATTGGTATTTTTTTCTTCTTTTCTCTTAGATAAATGTGATTTCAACCTGTTTAGAAGGTAGGGGTGGGAATAATATTTGTTTAAATTTCTCTGTAAAATTACTTTGTTATATCTGTAAAAGTTTATTAAACACATTTTTTTTAATTACTTGAGACAAATTTAAGGTGAACAAGAGCCCTTTCATTTTTTTTCTTAAACGCTGCATATTATTATTATTATTATTATTATTATTATTATTATTATTATTTAAATAAAATACTTTCTGCAATAACTAAATTGGAGTTTTAAAACAAATTCAAACTACAAAGTGAATAATATAAACTAAACTTTAATATAAACATACTAAAACTTTGACTGTGCAGCTAAGTTACAAATTTAAAATGAATTGCAAATCAAAAGTGAACAATAAAAGAAGGCTTTAAAACTGTGCCTGTGCTGTCATTTTTTTTATTTTATTTTTTTATTTTAAGAATAAAGAGTTTTCTGGTATAAACTGAGATCGTTGCACATTTACAATGTCGCCTGAGACAGATGGCTGGTGCGGAGAGGAAAGCCTTTCCTAAACCAGAGAGCAGTATGTACAGAGGTGGTCAATAGGCCCTCTGCTCCAGCGGACTGCCCACTGGCATAAAATGCTGATTATAATATATGATATAATAAGCAAATCATTAAAATAGCCATAAACTAAATTGAAAAGGATAGGGTATAAAAGAAACAATCTAATATCTGGTTAACAGCACAGCTTTTTCTTTCAGTCTGAAAAACATCTTCACACGGTGCAGCAGTGTTTTCATAGTAAAAGTGTGATCTCTGAAGCACACGTCGGAGCAAGCGGAGCTGCAAATCATCCGGTCCGTGTGGTTTGGCCTATTAATAGCTTTTTTTATATAGATGTCTGTTACAGTACTTTTTCACTTTGCTGCATCTTATTTGTTGTTCTGTACATTGTTCTGTACGTAAACGCCTTTTCGCAGTATTTGTACACAGTTTGTGTTTTATCTGTTGCACCTCACCGCTGTCATTTTTGTCTTCCGCCCCAACTCTTGTTTGCCGCTGATGTCTACAGCACCTCCTCTGTTCATTTAACTTTTGTACCAGTTTGACTCTTTACATATTTGAATCGATTTTTAACCAGCTTATGCTGAATCGTTACATCCCAACTGTCCAAGCATAAATGTTTCACAACAGCAAAGGATTTCCATTGATAGTGTTGTTGTTGTGTAAAAGTGCACTTGATTAGAACGCAACAACAGTCATTTACTATTTGCATTTCACTTAATAGCAACTGGAGGCTAATAAGGTGTTCCTGTTAGTATATTGTAAAGGGCAACGCAATTTACTGGACGTAATTAAAGTAAATTAGTAGACCCAATAAGCTTACTATAAATAACAGATAAAAGATTGAAAGGGTTTAACGTTTATATAACCGTCCGAGAGTAGCATTTTGCAAATGATGGCTCTGTGTTTGTTCTCATGCTATCGCCACTGTAAATAAACTGCATGTCTTTTCACAGGGTTGGTTTCACCAGCCCGGCTGCTTTATTTAAAGGTGACTCAGTGGCGTGTGACCGATGCTTTTTGTGATGTTGTCCAAGGGTGTGTGTTTGTGTATTTATGTGAATGTCCATGTGTGTGTTTGCAGGGTAACCAAATCACAACCTGAATCTCAATGTTAAACCTCGGGAGGAGAAACACCTTTTGAAAGAAGATAAATGATTGAGATGACGTCAGTTTTGAACTTGGATATACATTCGCAGCTGTGCATACTGTATGAGACAGATGCACTTACTGGCCATTTTATTACAGTAGAAACACCTGTTAAGCTGCTAATGTAATCGTAGTTAGCTAGTAAAAGTTGAGAATGTACTCTCCTGATATCAAAAGGTACACTTGGTGCTAACTTACATGCCAGAATCATTAGTTTGTATCCTCCTTGTAAGCTGGTCAAGTAGAACCAAAGGAGTCAAACTGGTGCCGTGACCCTGATATGATTAGGATTTCTGTGGATGTAGCAGGTCTGTAACAGATTTTGTGATGTGGTGTGTTGATTTAGGCTGTAATATCACCATAGCATACCCCAATCCCTTACTCCAACTTTAGAACCATTCAAATACAGTATTGGTAGCATAATCGAATTGGTAGGTTAAAATTTCAGGACAATAGTCCTTTGGTATTGTGTCCATCTCCGATGCCAGACTTGCTGTGTTGACTCCCACTCAGAGCAGGTAAAATAGAACCAGAAGTGCTGGACCAACTAATCATTTAAATGCCAAAGCCTACCTGAGTATTATTGCTGACACGTCAATCCCTTTTTGACCAGATTACAATTCTGCACAATGTAAGTAAATCACTCACATACTTTATGCAACCCAGGCTCATTCTGATTGGGAACCCATATATACATTTCTGGAGTGTGCAAAATACGTCCCAGGAGCTATGTTTGTTTTTTTTTTTTTTTTGCTGTTTTTGCTTTCGCATATCCAGCAGAGGCCACTGTGTATGCTTTTTCAGATCTCAAATTTCTCTCACGAGTACCATTTGCTCCTGCTCTTCTTTCGTAAATCCACCAGAGGTCGCTGTCAACTGACTAACTGACCAACAAACCAACTGATCCCCTCACCCTCCCCCTTCCCTAAACTGTTTTGAAAATCAATCCAGAAAAAGAAAAGCCCCCTGATTTTTACCACATCTTCAGATTTTACCACATTGCCACCCTGTTATTTACTTGGTTATTTTATTTTTTAGCTTTTGTATTTGCCTTACCTGGGCCCTGTTTCAGTAAGGAGGTTCAACCAACTCGGAGTTTAAACTTGAACTCTGAGTTGATTTACCGAGAAATTAAAAACTCAAGAGTTTTCGGTTTCAGAATAGCTGATCTGAGTTGGATCAATCAACCAACTCAGAGTTAAGCGCGCACAC
>NC_079456.1:13834781-13837281 GCF_903798145.1 Danio aesculapii | reverse complement strand
TGTTTGCTAATGCCACTGCTTTGATAAACTAAGATATTTTTGACATGGTGCTAGACGGTTTCTAGATATGACTGTTCACTGATGCGTTGCTAAGTTTATGCACAATGCTATGTTGTTGTTAAGGTATCATTGCATTTTGCAAGGTGGTTTCAACTCTGTAAATAGTAACTGATAAATTTACTGTAAAAATTAAGTGGAAACATTTCTAGCATGTTGCTGTTGGCCACTAAGATGTTTTGGGGTGTGTATTTTGCTTTAGTTTTCTGTGAGGTTTTCAAGGGGATTTCTGTGCATTGTTGTGTTTACAAAGGTTTCTGGATCATTTTTAGGTGGTTTCTAGTTATGGATGGTTTCTAGGATAATATTCTAGGGTGTTTGGGGACTTTTTTGCATTGCTATGTGGTTATGATATTTGCTAATGTGGTTGCCAATGTGATTTATAGCTTCTCTCATTTTTAGATTGTTCCTTCAGCATACGGTATGTCATCTTTTTTATTAACCATAGGGTCTCATAAGTCTCCTGGGATAAAGTTATCGAACATATTTCCTATAACACATAGTTCACTAAGAACACAAATGACAACACTTCTAATTTTAAGAGATCAATCTATGCTTTGTATTTCCTTTTACATTCTTGGTTCATGTTCAGAAAGTGTCGGGCCATGCAGGCAGGGATGTGGCATTTACAGTTAAATTGTTGAATATAAGGGCATCATCATTTTACTTTGAACTTGTTGAAAATATGCCAGTGTAAGATTTTAACTCATTCTCTGTTCTTTTAGATATGTGTGTGTGCAGTTCCTGTTGTTTGGCTGTATAAACAGTAATCTAAAAGACAATTGGGTTAAGATATTGAAACTTGACTTGTAAAGCGTGACTGAAGACACCATTACCAGCACGTCCGCAAAAAAGACAGACACACACACACACAATGAGATAACATAATTGGGGAAAACAGGCCTGAGGCACATCCTATCTGCTTACACTTACCTAAACTGACAGATCACACCTATATCTGTGTGCACTGTAGTTTACAGATGTAGCTTTTGTTATTACAGTACGAGTTTTATTTTCACATTGATCCTCTTTAAATCATGGTGTCAGTTAGACATGTTTGTGCTAAAGATAGATTTAAGATAACGCATAAATGACACAGTTTTATACAATTTATTACACACATTATTTATTTTTTCAATAAATTATTTACTATTTTGTTAAATTATTACTTATCACTTGGGCCAGACCTAATCTGCAGATAGTTTTTTGCTATTTCTGCACAGAATTTTGTAAATAAAATCTGAGGATTTATGCTGAATGATTTTGGGAGTATCATAACTAAAAACTACTTATATTAAATAAAAAATCATATCGTTTTTAACTGTTTTTTTAATGTTTACAATGAAAATCCATTTAGATCAACTTAAATGGTAAACAAAGCAAGACTCTTATATAATGTCTCTTCTAAAAGACAGAAAATATTACTTTACAAACTGTATTGTAAGAGCATTTTCATATTTGTCAATATTACTGAAATTAATTTGATGCAGTCGCTAAGGTCGATTTTAAAAATAAGTGGTGAACAAATGCAAAATTCCTCCTTCAGAGATGAGAACTTCTATCAACGTTTACATTTTAAATAAGTGGCAAGAATAGTGGGATGCATTGGAAAATAATAAATTGTATGAAATACTGAAATCTCAAACAGACTATTAAGACATTTTAAGACTAGATTTGATCATGTGATTTTTACCAGATGTTGTATTGGACATGCAAGATTAACCCATGCCTTTTGGCTTAAAGATGAAGACCCTACTCAATGTTTGTACAGCACAATTCCCCTTGCTGTAAAACACATTCTACTGGACTGTCCTGCTTTTAATGATTCCAGAAGGCTTCTTTTATGAAAAGACATTTTTAAGAGTGACACCAGGACTTTTTTTATCATGTATTATCTCTAAAGTCTTATTTAATTTACGTATTCATTTGTTTGTTGGTTTTTAACTGTATATTTATTATTGAAATGTTCTTGCCAGTCATTGGTTCTTGCATTGAAATAGCCTTGGTTGCTGAGATGGCAATAAATAAAAAAAACATACAGTAAATTCATACATACTGAAATTAATTTAAAAACTGAATAAGTATACATTTACGCAGCTAAATTAATAGAATCAATGATGAACTAAGAATCTGCGCAAATCTGTGGATTACTGCATGCACAGATTCTGTGTGGGCCATACTTCTCACTCATTACTCATAAAACACAAAACATTTGAATAATGATTTCATAATCATTATATCATTGAATAATAGTAATCATTATATGTTAATTCATTTTCTTTTTGGCTTAGTCCCTTTATTAATCTGGGGTCACCACAGTGGAATGAACAGCCATCTTATCCAGCATATGTTTTAAGCAGCAGATGCCCTTTCAGCCGCAACCCATCAATGGGAAACATTTATTACTGAATAATAATTTAAGTAACGAATAAACAAACAAAAA